>NC_045742.1:26693579-26700669 GCF_008692095.1 Etheostoma spectabile
CTGGTTAAAGATAAAAACATTTCTTGAAGCTTTAAAAATAAATAAAAATAAACTGATTTATACCCAGTTTATTTATACCCATGTAAGCAGCATAGGAGAGTACTACAGCCAAACAATGCCCTGCCATGCTACCATTCATGGTCAATTAATGGAGAAAAAAGGATTCCAGATCAAATGAAGAGGAGCATTCAATCTATACAAACTAATGTAAAGATTGAATTTTCATCTACATTTTTTTCTGGAACTTGTTTTCATGTTCTTGGATTTTTATCATTAACCTGGATTTACCCAGGGCTGTATCCCAGTCCCAATTCTGCCCTTGTCAGATGAGGGTCAGTGCAGTGTAGAAAGATGGTGGAATTTTCCTTCTTTCAATAAATTTGAATTGTTTTTCACACTGCCTTAATCCCTAATGTAAGAGACAATGTGTCAGAGGGGTCACGATATAGGTGTTTTTTCACTTTCATAATGGGGGACTAAGGAGAAAAAGTGGACTGTTTTGACCATTTGTTTTAATCTCACCGTGTACTCCCGCACCAAGACGTCGGGATTCTCATTCAGATAGATGCAGTCCTTTAATGTGGGACTCCCTTCTGGCATCAATGTCATCCTTAATAAATATAACAAAAAAATAAAGATTATTGAACTCAAATTTTCAGTAGCACAGAAGAAAGTGATCATAGACTGACTTCAGTCAGCATGTGACACCAGTATCTATAAAACAGGACTACCTGTTTGGACTGGACTTTATATCATCTCCAGGGATGATATATATGGGACAGTGAATGCATGACAAAAATGTATCAGTAATCAGTACTCACAGGTAAAGGTAGTTGCGCTCTGCAATTGCTGCATATACATCTTATACTGACCTAATGCAATGCATATCCATTTATAGTTAAACGTGTAGAGTTGAAGGTTCTTACTATCATCATGGCAGCTATGTCTTCACTTTTTTCCCTGCTCCCCTGCTTTGCAAACACTTTGATTGTAGAGGCATGGCTGTGATGCTCTTAAACTCTGCGTTTATCTGAAACATGAAAATATTTTTCAATAACAGCACCACCCACAGATTTTAGAAGACATTTCTAACATATCTACACCTGCCGCCCATATCATGGCGTGCACTGTGCATGTTAATCATCTGGCTTGCTTGGAATTTTGAAACACATCCTAATAAAGTCAAGCATTACTTTACACTTCTCATTACCTATGACAACTAGTCAGGGCTAATTTTTTAATTATCTCCGTTGCATCAAAAATGGCTGTGGTTTGAAATTGCAATCCGAGAACATACACGTTACAACCTCATTTTTCTTAAATGTGCACAAATGGCAACTAAATGTACATTTCTCTGACTGATGACGACTAGTTTTAATACATGACATCCATTCAAATTAATTAACACTATATACCACATTCGAAAGTGCATGGGCAGCTGCACACATAATACAATTGTATTCCCATTATGTCTATGTCTGACTCAATGTTTTTAGATATAGAACCTACTTGTAAAAACTGTAGGGCAGGTCTTGCATTGCCCATTCACTCTGTGTCACTGGAACACTTCCAGCACCATTCACTGTGAAAGTGGAAACAAAGAAGGATTAAAGTTGGGTAACACGGTTCAAGCAGGCCACATTTTAATATTTAAATGTATATGTATATATAAAATTAAGAGCAAATACAACGTCTGGTCTTACACAAAAACTGAGCCCACATCCATCAGCTGCTTCCAGTGATATGCGGACTTGAGTTTGTCTGTCACTCTGCAGCAAAACAGGAAAAAATAATCTAGTCATTGCAAAACTATATTTTCAATAAACATACATTAGATGTACACTCACTGGCAACTTTATTTAGGTACACTGCATACACCTTGTAAATATCAAAATATTAATGTGATTATTGCCTTCTCAAATGAGAACAGAGACTAACCATGTTCCTGTTCAAACACTGGGCTGACCGTGCAAAGCCAGCAGCTTGTGTCCCAAAAAGAGTTGTGTGGCTACGTCAAGTAGTGGCAGGCCACCACTGCGTGTTTATTAGGCTCCTACCCGCTGCTTCAGACAGAGCAGACCCTAATGTGTTTTTTTTGAATTTCCTCTCCGTCTGGTCATGGTCCCATTGCACGGTTGTGTGTGTGTGTGTGTGGGGGGGCGAGACTAACTTATGTCGCTGATAACGTTAGCTAGGCTGCTCATGGCCAATCTCACTAACGCTACAGTCACGGTGCAGTTTACACATAACGTAACTGAACATCAGTTGCAAATCAATACGAACAGAAACAGAATAGGAACACCGCAAGTCAAATAAATTAGATGACGGCTCCCGCTCAAAAAACTAGCTAGCTAATTCAATGAAACATGGTGATAAAATAGCGCGAACAAAGAAACTCACGGTCCTCATTTAATGTTATGTAGTGACTCTCAAGACATTAAACTACATTTGGCTGAGCTTAACCAACGTATTTATTAGAAAATCCATGTACTTACGACCGAATAGTGGCGTGGAGTACAGTACGAACGAGCCCTTTGATGTGCCGTTGCCTGCTTCTTCTGGCAACAATGTAAAGCGCGCCAGACGAGATCACGTGCGGTATCACGAGAATTACATCGCTTCTTTATTGACTCACTTCATGCCAAATGATCTGAACAAATTCACGTGCCCTCTTTGCATATGTAGTTTCTACACATAGATTACGTTTAACTTTAAAACATGAGTCAATTGTGTTAAATGCATCCAACATTTACATAAATCCAGAGTAGGCCAGTCTCCTTTTTTTCAGTGTAGAACAGCTTAGTATTCTATGCAAAAATGTATGTATAAATGCTTTCGCCACCCTACACGTTGTTGTAGGCCCAGCGTTCACGGCCTCGCAGTTAATTGTCAGTGGTCAGTAAAAAGAAACTGATAACTGCTAGAAGCAAGCCCGCCAAGGTCCTATCTGGCAATCCTTTGCGTCAAAAAACGACATATGGACACATACCGTAAGGGCCGTCCACACCAAGAACAATGACTAGAACTATAATCTATAGTTTTAAAAAGTTCCAACCCAAGTGAATGGTGACAACGACAATGAAGAACGATATTGTTGGGATCACTTCAGAGTGATTTGATGAACACACTGACAGCCAATCAGAATCCATCTGAGTTTACAACATGACCGGCAGAGAGAGACTCTGCGGAAAGATTTTATTACACAGGGGGGTTGGTGAAGTGACTTTTCCCTTCGGTGGGGCTACAGTCCTTTAGCTCTGTGTATGTATTTTTAAACATCAGTACTTCTAATACTAAAAGTATGGTAACACTCTAATTGAAGTATCTACATTATGAGTGACATGACACTGTCATGGACACAGTCATGACACATGAATGCTAACCCTAACTCTAAAGCTAAACGAAAGAGGAAAAATAGAAAGAACTTGGACTAACTTTTCCATTTAATTCCCTTTGCTGGCTGTAGTGTCTATGTGTGGCACTGTCAAAACAATTAACAATCCTAATGCAGAAGGTGCTCTTATCACAGCACTCTCTGGGGAACAGCTCCCAACTGTCCTTCACTGACACACACACACACACACCACCACACACCACACACCCACCACACTGCTTTTCACAGGAATTTGAACTTTTTTTACTGAACAGGTGTGCAGCCGAAGACATCTCACCAAACAACACGCATCTTTTTTCCAGGAATATAAAAAAAAGTGTCTTTTGCATTTTCCAAGCTGTATTACATTATATAAAAAGTGTAAACCTGAGGTTGAACAACATCTGTATAAAAAACCGCTGCCTGAGATGTCTTTCACTTAAGGTCGGCTGTTATGTGTAAATATATGACGTACTGAACAGGGCCTTGTAAAGATTGACTGTGCTGTTGTGCTACTCACTTAATCATTATGTCAGTGTGTGTGTGTGGTGTGTTTGTGTGTTTGGTGTGGTCACAGTGATACGCACAGCAGTGGATATTCAAAAATTACATAACATTGTGTCCTATCGCTGATAGTTGGACAAAAAAATGTATTGCATCTTTGCATTGGTCTCATCATTTTTCTTCCTTCTGGTCATTTTTTTAGTTTTTATTTTTTTGTTTCCTCTTCGATTATTATTTTCTTCCAGCTTTCCTTATTCCCTGTTCCTTCCTCGTTATTGCCTAAGGACCTTTTCATTCTGCTTACTATAATGCTACATAATAAATGATTTAATTGAGGAAATGATGGAATAGGAAGTGAATAGATTGATTGATCGCCAAATGTTTTTTTGCATTCTGTTATGGCTGTGTGGTTGCATATGGGAAGATCGATTGAAACGCTTTGATAAGGTTATTTTTGTAAATGAAGATGTAAAGGTATGGCCATTTCAAACTAGGTAGGAACCTTTGACATTGTGTAAGCCATAAGACCATATTCTACTACTGTACCACCTGAGATCTTCAACAAGGGTCCTCGTAATGAACATTAATATGAATCCATCAATAGCAAAGATAAAAGGCCTTTTGTGAAAAGTAATATTGAAGATAAGATTGCTCTAGGTAAGGTACCATACAGTTGCACTTGTTGTTCACTCTCTTTCGCTATGCAGGAGTATCAAACTCTCTTTTAACTAAGGGCCACACTGGAAAAAGAGTCTCTCATCAAGGCCATGCATGAGAGTTTTATTATTTATGCTGTTGTTTCATTGATCAAGTAAAATACTTTGACTTTATTACTGCATGTCCGCTATTTTTCTACATGTTGTAGCTTTTTTCATCTTGTGGTTGTTTCCACCACTTTCGTAGCTTTGTCAGTTGTTTTTGTCACTTTTAAAAATGTGTCTCAATTTTCAAAAAATGTTTTGCTTTTTTGTTGCATTTTTGTCACATGAAGCTCTACAAAAGTCCCGTAGCCATCATAAAGTTTTAGCAAACGAAAAAAATCAATGATAAAAAATGATGACAGCAACCTGCATCACAGCCTGTATAGGAAAACTCTCCGCTTATGTGGCAATTTGACTGTGGAGCCGCAAAGTCGGCAAATCTGCCAGATTCTGCTTTGAAAGTCACGTATTGCAGTTTGAAAAACATTGTCCAGTGTTTGGTTTGGGCCTTGAGTTTGACACATGAGCTGAGGGGTCCCTGGCCTAAGAAAGGTTAAAGACTCCTGCTGTATACTGTAAAATCTCTTTAGACGAGACGTGTATACCTTAAGGTATTCCTAGAAACCTTCTCCACAGCTCGAGGATTTCCCTCTCCCACGCTCTGTAAACATTCACACCATCAAGACATCAAGAAATGAGTGCAAGCACGGCGGCGCGTGATGCAGAATCAATTTGGGCTTCCTCAAAAGCCCCACTTGAAGCTGGCGGGCGAGACGGAGCGGAGATGCTAATCGCCCAAAGGTCCGGGGTAATGCCTTTCCTCCCTTCAGCGCGCCTGCCTCTGAAGCCGCCGTCTTAATTATCACCATAGGACATACATACCAGACCAAACGCAAATGTCATCATAACCACAATGGCTCTGGCAGTTTGCTGCTGTCGCTGAGCGTAATTGATCTTATCGTAATCACATTATCTAGTTCAAATAAGGTGGTTAATAAGCAGCCCTGGCCATTTAGAGCCTCATAAACATCCACTGTGGAGCAGAGACTCATTTTGAAAAGGGGTATTTGTGCTGCACTGTGCGTGACTCACTGCACATAAAATGGATGAAAGAAGTCTAAGTTGGATTGGATTTTTTTTTTTCTGCAAGCAGAAAAATAGGGAGGAATAGTTTTTCCTCATGTCATACTGTTTCATTTCAGTGTTTTAATATTGGTGATGTTTCGGGGTGAAATTGACTAAATCCGCCACAAATTTCAGTCAGATGTGGAAGACTTAGATTGATCAGGACTTGTTTATGCATCCAACGGTTAGGGGCTTTCAAGCCAATTCCTCTATTTCAATTAAATTTGCGTGACCACGTCATTGCTGTTGCCGAACGCCAGTTGTTGTCTTTGGTGTCTCTGCATCGATGGCAGTGGTCTGCTCACCGTATTATAGTAGTAATAGTATATTTATTGTCCCCTGGGAAATTACGTTGCAACAGAAATCCCATGGCACTTTTCGGCAACAAACCAGGAAAACAGAACAACAATGAACACAGTTTCGCCATGTTACACAGGGTGCGAGTTTCCAGAGGAGATGCATGGGATTTTACTCCTTTCTGGTCTACATATCCCTACCTGTGCTGAATGATTTTTATCACTGGCTGGGATGCAATGTATCCCCCCCCCCCCCTCCTCAAAGTGATCAATGTTACTTGCCCAAAAGACCATACATCATATACTTAAAATAAAAGTATATAGTGTTTCCTTTGACACACTGAGCCCTTCCTCCTTCCCTCTGTGTGCATTCATGTCCAGACATGCTTGTTGCTAGCTTAGCTTGTTACTAACTCCTAACGTTTCTCACACTGCAGATTCCTTGTATTAAGGTGGCACCTACATCAGGGTTGCAGTTGTCGCTGTGGTCCTGCTCGGACCTGCTACACCCTGTTATGCCTACAGTGCCCTGCTATCCCGGCTACACCCTGTTATGCCTACAGTGTCCTGCTATGCCCTGCTACACCCTGTTATGCCTACAGTGGTCCTGCTATGCCCTGCTACCCCTGTTACTGCCTTACAGTGTACCTGCTATGCCCTGCTACACACGGTTATGCCCACAGTGCCCTGCTATGCCCTGCTACACACAGTATGCCTTACAGTGGTCCTGCTATGCCCTGCTACACACAGTTATGCCTACAGTGCCCTGCTATGCCCTGCTACACACTGTTATGCCCTAATGCCCTGCTCTACTGTCCCACATGCCCTGCATGCCATGCCTGCATTTCCCACAGTGCCCTCCTACACCTGCTGTCCTACAATGTCCTGCTACACCCTGCTATGTTCCACAGGTCCTGCTACACCCCGCTATGCCCAAAGTTTCCTGCTATGCCCTTTCAACTACTACAACTACATTTCAGTCATATTATTGTATTTCAAAGTCAGACCAGATAATTGCCACTGATCATTCCCCCCCAACCCACACCGTCACACACCGCCCACCATAGCCTGGATCTGTCTAATGGTTTCTC
>NC_045742.1:26700694-26720174 GCF_008692095.1 Etheostoma spectabile
CCGAATAATAGAAGTATTCCTGAATTAACAAACATGTGATGTGGATCGTTGCATTTAGATTTTGGGTGGATCAAATAAACGGTTTGCCTACAAGGGTCTCAGTGCATTAGGGGCAACTTGTAGTTTACTACGTGTGTGGACCGCCAAAATGATTTACAAGAATCATATTGAATACACTGACATATGCAAAAACGATATACTGCACACAACAAACCTGTCCTCCGTTTTATCTCCAGTCAAACGTTTTGGCTACAAAAATGTCAAAGGTCAACACCTGAACAGCATCACAGGCAATAAATAACATGATCAACTATTTACTGCATATTGTCAAAATGCTACTTCACATCTTTTGCCATTGCGAGGGACATAACCAACTTCATTTGCACGTTACTGGATCACACATAGCAACCACACAAGCGGTTTACAAAAACGTTGTAACAGGTTTTGTAAGGTTTGTGATTCCTTTGCCATAAATCCCTAGTATAGTTATAGTTTGCTGGCTCACTCAACTGGCTCCTTTTGAAAAAATCCTTTGGATCCACAAACGTATTCATTTGGTCATCCCAAAGCTCAGGGTTGGACTGGATTAACTAGTACTTGTAAGCTTTGTCTTATAACTATCTCCCTCTAGCACAAGTAAAATCAACTTTTGTCATTTCTGCACACATGCCAGACATACAGAGGAATTGAAAAGTTGTGTCTCTCTGACACAAAAAGTAGGTACAACAAGTATAGAGTCTGGTGAACAGGTTCGGAGGCTGCAGTACCTTCTTCCTGATGGCCGGAGGTCGGGCGAGGCTGTGTGAGGGTGACTAGGGTCACCCACAATGGTTGCTCGCTGGCGAGGCGGGTTCCGTAAATGTCCAAGAATGAGGGGACTGGGAACCATACAACACGCAGGGATCCAGCTGGACAGGATGGTCTTCCTGGTTCCCGTGTGCGAGAAAGTAGAGGAGCCGATGGGACTTCATGGTTAACAGTTTGGTACAACACCATCATAATGCGGTTGCACCTACTACTACTACTTGAACTCCTTCACTTGGTCAGCAACTCCCGTCCCGGAGGAAGCAATCCATTGGTTTCCATCAGGGAACCATGACTTCAGACAGACCCACATCTTCTGAAAAGAGTAGAGAAGCCATTCTGAAGTCCTGAAACTGGACATTTAAAATCAACAAACTGAATTGGTTACAAGGAGAACCTTAAAGAGCCAGACACCCAGGAAACTGTGTTTGATTTACTGACTAGTATACAGTCAAACCACACAGGGAGGTAACTTTAGGCTTCGACGTAGAATAAATCAAGCTTACCAAGTAGCGTTTTATTGACGTAAAACAATTACGACCTGTTTAAAATAATTTAACACCCAGAACAAAATGCTTTTGAAATCTTGAAATTTTGATTTTAAACTTTTGGAACTTTTGAGACCCCGCGGAAACCCTGACAGTGAAGACCCTTCAACAACAATGGCTACTTTCATGAAAAGTATTTCAACACAAAACGTTAAGACAACTTGTTACAATGTCCCAACTCGCGAAATACTATTTTTTTTATTACAGAACTTTCACCCAGGAGCCCGGGGTTCGTGTCCCGTTTTTGTCATTGGTCTCACTTAAACGTACATTTCTCAACCCTAACTAACGGTTTGTGTCCCCTGCTTGTCAAAAAATGACGCCACGGGGTACCTAGAGCAACAAATATCGCTGAGTATGGGATTACATTGGAATTAGCTTTTTTGCTTCAGTAGTTGATGCAAAAGGCACCTGACCAAGCGTCATTTTTTGAGACATTGGGAGTGAGACTGTAGCGAGTATAAAGCCGAAGAATGATGGACAGCCCCAGAGTAAACACGCAGGAAGAATAAACGCGTGCATAAAGAATATCACTTTGTGTATATGTGTACAGTAGCTGGTTTAAATCGGGGCTGTGACACAGCCTACCTTTAATACCTCTGGGGAACTCATTACCCAAGACACCTTTGGGAAATTCATTTAATCTATCTACACAATCTCAATTATACCACTTATTGATATCTTTATTGCTTAATTGGTGGCTTTTTTCCTCGCTGGGACAAGAGAAGCTTTTGCGTAGGAACGCTATACTTCAAAGGCTGTTTTCTATATCCCCATCGCCCGTAATTTCATATGTCAGGGATGTCACAGCACATCTGATTGCAGTTTTAATGAAGAATGACTGACATGTTCCACTGCGTTGTTTTTTCCTGAGTCAGATAGGTGAGATGATATTTGCTAGCTCTGCAACTAAATAATCATATTCAATCATAAAAAAAACAATAGCAAATTAGTTATTTGCAGGAGATATAAAAAGAAAAAAAAATGATGTTTGTCCAATCAATCCATTTCAGAGGTCATCACACTGGCTTCCTGTCCATTACAGAATGATAAAAATGTAAAATGATAATGTTTGGGCCGATTGCGCGATGGCCAACCCGCAGAAAGCGCACTCCGTGATCCATCAGCTTACGCCGTATTTACCAAACCAGCACCCACGATACCGTAAAAACTATACATTTAAAGAGCAATTGATGAAAACGTTAAGTACTAGTGCTATGATCCGGCTGAGTGCAGAATGCGATATTTCCACTGCTGATGTTATGACTGGTAATTAGTAATGTATACAATTAAAAAGACAAGTAATATGTACAATTAGAGAGTTCCAATAACTGACACCAGGATCGGTATCGTCTTCGATACTGCCTAAAAACGCTGGTATCGGTATTGTGAAGTTTATTTAGGACTGTCAAAACTGGATACAAAAGAAAGTTCTGTGGCATTCATTGTTCATGTTTCCAAAGAGTTTAACCTGAGCCAGACTGACAACAAGATAGAAATCATGTGACATCCACAGGGATAGAAGTATACAGTTATTAAAGCATAATAAAATATTTGACACTCTGGTAACGGATCATACTCAGTATATGCCGATACGCAAGTTCAGGTATCAGAATCAGTATCTGGAAGCAAAAATGGTATTGGACCATCTCTTTGTACAATACAGTAAAACATTCTAAATACTGCAATGTAAGACAAGTTAAACAGTACAGACGACTAAAGACAAATACATTCAAATGTGCAATATAAATTGGTCAAGGTCCCAGTTTTTAAAAAGTGAGATTTCATGCCTTTTAAAAAGAATATAAAACAGGTTGGAGTGCTACATGAAAACTGTCAAAGTATCAAAACGCTCAATCCACAGAGATTGCACACAGCCCTATTAAGAAACTGTGCCTCTAAACGAGCCGCCAGTACTTGTGGTGTGATGTCACAATTTACTATATTAATATATAGGTAGAAAGTGCCGTTACAGTGATGGCGCAGACTCAAATGCAGAAGACCTGGAAACGCTGACCAATCAGAGCAGACTGGGCTTTTCAGGATTGGGGCTTAAAGAGACAGGCGCTAAAATGGATCATTTTAGACAAAGGATGAATACAGGTATATTCAGACTGACATATGAAAATAAGAGTGTGTTTTTGAACATTAAAGACATAAACATGTTCTTGTCAAACCCAAAACGCATGTATGGACGTGAAATTAGCACATATGGGACCTTTAAAGTAATTGTTCACTCTTAAATTTATGAACGTTATTCTATTTATAGGTTTTATATTTTCTTAAACAGATGTTTTTAACTAAGCGTTTTTAATTCCTTGTTGCTGAAATGTGATGTACAAATCAAGCCGCCTTGCCTTGCCTGTACTGATGGAAAGTGGTGTTCTTTGAAAGAATCAGTAATACAGTTCCCGCAGGTTGAGTGAATGAGAAGAACCAAACTGCTGGGAGTGTGCGTCGCATTTATATTTCTTTGAAGGATTACATTTTTGATTAATAGGGGACAAACAGCCTCCGTTCCTCACATTTCTCTCTCTCTCTCTCTTCTCTCTCTCTATCTGCCGGTCTGTCTCTCTCCCTGTTGCTGGGTTAGAAACCAGCTAGCACAATAAGCGGTGAAAGCTTTGGCCGTGAAGTGTTGCACAGTAACCTCTGGACATGTTTCCTTTTCTGCCAGTGCCAGAGCCTCCCCTACAACACGCAGCGGCCAAGGCCTACTCCACAGTCTTTTTATCAACGTGTAGTTTCACCCATCCTATTGATTCTTATTGAACTAAGGTGTCCTCCAGTGCAACCCCTCTCCTCGCCCTCCTATCCACCGCCATCCTTTCCTTCTCCAAGTGCAAAGTGAGAGGAAGACCGAGTGACATTGATTTCTTCGCCGACTTTCCTCTCTCTGCTTCTTGCTCTTCTCTATTTTGTGTGTGTCCGTGTCGGCCCTACCTTGCTCTCTCTCTCTATCGACGCCGCGGCAAAGGAAAGCCGCCGAGGCAGTTTGAAAATACCAGATCCTACATATGAAAGAGATGTAATTCTACCTTTTGTAAACTACAAGCCATAATAGCGCGGTTCAAAGTACACGAAAGACGGTGCCAAGAAGCAAATAAAAAAGAAAAAAAAAAAACTGATCGTCAGCTGTGAAAAAGAACCTTTTAAGAAAGCTTGAGTACTTACCAGTTAGAGTTTTGCCATAAGTCAATACCTCGCTGCGGAGAAAGCAAAGAAAAAAACTGTATCACACATGTAGTAGATCTACAACTTACATCAAATCTGAATAAGACACAACCTGTGTAATTCTGACCCTATAGCACAGGTGACATTATTTTATCTATTGATTTGTGTTACAGGGACACAATTTTCTCATTTTGTTGTTGGTGGTAGCACACCATTTAAAGTAATGTTTTCAATGGGAGCACCTTTGGTGATAACAGCACGATTGCGGTAGCGGCGCCGAAAATCCACGTAAGGGCTTGGTTGGGGTGGTTATTGGGTAAAACCATGCAGGACTCTCACCCCAAGACCGGGATTCCCGTTGTTCTTTTCCTAACCACAACCGTCCTGTTGTCGTAGGTGTCCAGTGGCGGTCCGTCCGCCGGCGTTTCATTCCCCGTCGTTGCGTCCCTCAGAGACCGCGGATCGTGTCCCGCCGGCCGTTGTTCATTCGTGGTGACCACCACAAAATCGTGTCACTGATAACAATCAATAGATCAAAAAATAACGTCAACATTTCCCAAACTGCTGTGAGAATAGTAATAAAGGAAAAATCAAAAAATTGTTCACACTGTCAAGCCAATTATGGCTCAGTCAATTGCCTCTATGGAAATATGGGGAATTAATTACACAAACAAGGACGGACACACACACACACACACACCACACAACAAACACAATTATAAGTCGACCCCCCAGAAGGCTACCCCTCTACCTCCCACCCCCCTCATCCCGCCCCTTTGTACAAACTGAAGTCCTCGACCGAACTACATGAAACCAATAACCAAACCAAATCTCTCAGAAGAGAAATAAACAAAACAAACAAAATACCACAAGATGAAGAAGAAGAGAGACAATAAAGGAAAAGTGGTCCCTGGTGGATTGTCCTATCCCTCCTCTTTCGCTGTCTTTTTCTTTTCACATTCTTTCTATTTGTTTGTTGCCTGGCCATTCATACATATTTTTTCTCCTTCTCATTGTTGTTGTTTGTTTGGTCTTCCATCTAGTATTCTTAAAGGTTTCGACTCGTGCTTGATCTCATTAGAAAGTGAAAGGAAGCCAAAGCTTTGGAAGTTTTTTGATTAGACTTTTTTAACTTCTGTCTGCGGTCTTATGCAGTCTCTGAAGAATTATTTGGAAATCCGGTGTAAGACGGGAGAGACGGAGAGAGAGAGAATGAAATAATATTAGCCATAATTACAGACGGTTTGTGCGCGCAAAAGTGTGTGGAGGCACAACGTCCGCCCCCAAGAGTTTTTGCTTACAGCTCCGACAACTTTACTCAAATATACACTTTATTATATGCGGCAAAATAAAGGGGCGGACGTTATTGTTTCAAAAATCTGAAAGGATTTTAAA
Source organism: Etheostoma spectabile (assembly GCF_008692095.1). Lineage (NCBI taxonomy): Eukaryota > Metazoa > Chordata > Actinopteri > Perciformes > Percidae > Etheostoma > Etheostoma spectabile. The sequence continues at coordinate 26,706,616 of NC_045742.1, forward strand.
AGAAATGTTCATTTGCCAAAAACAACAATCATTTTGACATTGACCAATTTCTATATAATATTAAATAATTTTTACTTTTTTAAATATGTATCATATTGTTTTAAACACTTAACACAATACAGGTATGGAATAATACAAGAAGAAAAAAGCAAGAGGAAATGTGTGTGGCAAAGAAACAGTTTGGGTATATTGCACATGCATGTTCCATTATTACCAAAATCTGATCTTCTGTGTAAACAATCTAACCACCTTTCCAAAATGTAGTCAATTTTCAATTAAATTTCAGTGTATTTATTTTTTTTAGTATTGAATCCTAACAAGAGTTTTCTCAAGAACGTATCTCTATACAGATAGAGGGCGGTCTTGACCACACTCTGTAATTTACAAAGAGCCAACGATTCTCCTTTTAGGGAGAAACCATGACAGATCCAGGCTATGGTGGGCGGTGTGTGACGGTGTGGGGTGGGGGGGTAATGATCAGTGGCAATTATCTGGTCTGACTTTGAATATACAATAATATGACTAGAAATAGTAGTGTAGTAGTTGAAAGGGCATAGCAGGAAACTTTGGGAATAGCGGGGTGTAGCAGGACACTGTGGAAATAGCAGGGTGTAGCAGGACATTGTAGGACAGCAGGTGTAGGAGGGCACTGTGGGAAATAGCAGGGCATTGCATAGCAGGCACTGTAGGCATACAGTGTGTAGCAGGGCATAGCAGGGCACTGTAGGGCAAAACAGGTGTAGCGGGCATAGCAGGGCACGTAGGGTAAACTGTGTAGCAGGGAGCAGGACACTGTAAGGCATAACAGGTGTAGCAGGGCATGCAGGCACGTAGGGATACCGTAGTGCGTGGCAAGCGGACACTGTAGGCCTAGCAGGGTGAGGAGCAATGTATCGTGGATAGGCATAAAGGGTGTAGCAGAGCAAGCGGACACTGTAAGGCATAACAGGGGTGTAGGGCAGGGCTATAAGGACACGAGGCACTGTAGGATAGACAGGGCACGTGGGCAACGGGTCTGTCCGAGCAGGACGACGACACCGCACAACTGCAACCCTGAGGTAGGTGCCACCTTAATACAAGGAAATCGCAGTGTGAGAACGTTAGGAGTAGAACAAGCTAGCTAGCAACAAAGCATGTTTGGACATGAATGCACCAGAGGAGAGGAGGAAGGTGCTCAGTGTGTCAAAGGAACCACTTATACTACTTTTATTTTTAAGGTATTGATGTATGTCTTTTGGTGCAAGTAACATTGATCACTTGAGGAGGGGGGGGGGGGATACATGCATCCCCAGCCAGTGATAAAAATCATTCGAGCAGTGTAGGGATATGTGTGAACCAGCAAAGGAGTAAATCCCATGCATCTCCTCTGGAAACTCGCACCCTGTGTTACATGGCGAAACGTGTTCATGTTGTTCGTTTTCTGGTTTTGTTGCCGAAAAAGTGCCATGGGATTTCTGTTGCAACGTAATTTCCCACGGGGACAATAATACATACTATTACTACATAATACGGTGAAGCAGACCACTGCCACGACTGCAGAGAGCAACACAAAAGAGACACAACAATGGCGTTCGGCACAGCAATGACGTGTCACGCAAATTTATTGAAATAGAGGAATTGGCTTGAAGCCCATACCGTTGAGTGCATAACACAGTCCTGATCAATCTAAGTCTTCCACATCTGACTGAAATTGTGGGGATTTTAGTCAATTTCACCCCGAAACATCACCAATATAAACACACTGAACAATGAAACAGTAGACATGAGGAAAAAACATATTCCTCCCTTCATTTTCTGCTTGCAGAAAAAAAAAAATCAATCCAACTTAGACTTCTTCATCCATTTTGAGTGCAGTGAGTACACAGCAACAGGCACACAAATACCCCTTTTCAAAAGAGTCTCTGCCACAGTGATGTTTATGAGGCTCTAACCATGGCCAGGCGCTTATGAGCAACCCTTATTGAACTAAGGATTACGATAGTATAATAACGCCTAAGCGTCACAGCAAAACTGGCAGCGCCATGTGGTTCTGATGACATGTGCGTTTGGTATGTACATGTATGTGCACGTATGGTGATAATTAAGACGGCGGCTTTAGCAGAGCAGCGCGCGAATGGAGGAAAAGCATAGACCCGGGACTTGGGGGATTAGTCACTCGTGCCTCGCTCCGTCTCGCCGCGCGCTTCCAGATGTGTGTTCGGGCTATTTTGAGGGAAGCCAAATTGATTCTGCATCACGCCGCCGCCGTGCTTGACAATCATTTCTTGATGTCTTATGGTGTGTAATGTCAGTACGACGTGGGAGAGGGAAATCCTCGAGCTGTGGAGAAGGTTTCTAGGAATACCTTAAGGTATACACGTCTCGTCTAAAGAGATTTTACAGGATACAGCAGGAGTCTTTAACCTTTCTTAGCAGGGACCCCTCAGCTCATGTGTCAAACTCAAGGCCACAAACCAAACACTGGCAATGTTTTCAAACTGCAATACGTGACTTTCAAAGCAGAATCTGGCAGATTTGCCGACTTGCGGCTCCACAGTCAAATTGCCACATAAGCGGGAGTTTTCCTATACAGGCTGTGATGCAGGTTGCTGTCATCATTTTTTATCATTGATTTTTTTCGTTTGCTAAACTTTATGATGGCTACGGGACTTTTGTAGAGCTTCATGTGATCAAAAATGCAACAAAAAAGCAAAACATTTTTTGGGAAATGAGACACATTTTTAAAAAGTGACACAAAAACAAATGACAAAGCTACGAAAGGTGGTGAAAACAAACCACAAGATGAAAAAAGTACAAAGTGAGAAAATAGCGGACAGCAGTAATAAAGTCAAAGATTATACTTGATCGAAACAACAGCAAAATAATAAATTACATGCATGGCCTTGATGAGAGACTCTTTTCAGTGTGGCCCTTAGTTAAAAGGAGTTGATACTCCTGATTAGCTGAAAGAGAGTGAAACACAACAAGTGCAAACTGTATGGCTACTTACCTAGAGCAATCTATCTTCAATATTACTTTTCACAAATAGGCCCTTTTATCTTTGCTATTGATGGATTCATATTAGTTCATTACGAGGACCCCTGTTGAAGATCTAGGTGTACAGTAGTAGAATTAGGTCTTATGGCTACACAAGTCAAAGTTCCTACCTAGTTTGAAATGGCCTATCCTTTACATCTTCATTTACAAAAATAACCCTTATCAAAGCGTTTCTCGATCATTTCCCATATGCAACCACACAGCCCCATAACAATGCAAACAAACAAGGCGATCATCAATCTATTCACTTGTATTCCATCATTTCCTCAATTAAATCATATTATGTAGCATTTAGTAAAGCATGAATGAAAAGGTCTTAGGCAATAAGAGAGGAAGGAACAGGGAATAAGGAAAGCTGGAAGAAAATAATAATCGAAGAGGAAACAAAAAAAATAAAAACTAAAAAAATGACCAGAAGGAAAGAAAATGATGAGACCATGCAAGATGCAATACATTTTTTGTCCAACTATCAGCGATAAGGACACAATGTTATGTAATTTTGTAATATGCCACTGCTGTGCCGGTATCACTGTGACCACAAACACACACAAACACACACACCACACACTGACAAAATGATTAAGTGAGTAGCACAACAGCACAGTCAATCTTTCAAGGCCCTGTCAGTCGTTCCATATATTACACATAACAGCCGACCCCAAAGTGAAAGACATCTCTATGCAGCGGTTTTTTACAGATGTTGCAACCTCAGGTTTACACTTTTATTATATGTAATACAGCTTGGAAAATGCAATAAGACACTTTTTTATATCCCTGGAATAAAAGATGCTGTGTTGTTTGGTGAGATGTCTTCGGCTGCCACACCTGTCAGTAAAAAAAGTTCAAATTCCTGTGAAAAGCATGTGTGTGTGTGGTGTGTGTGTGTGTGGGTTGTGTGTGGTGGGTCAGTGAAGGACAGTTGGGAGCTGTTCCCCAGAGAGTGTCGTTGACTAGACACCTTCTGCATTAAGGAAGTTAATTGTTTTGACAGTGCCACACACATAGACACTACAGCCAGCAAAGGGAATTAAATGGAAAGTTAGTCCAAGTTCTTTCTTTTTTGCCTCTTTGTTGTAGCTTTAGAGTTAGGGTTAGCATTCATGTGGCATGACTGTGTCCATACAGTGTCATGTCATCTAATGTAGATACTTCAAAGAGTGTTACCATACTTTTGTATTAGAAGTACTGATGTTTAAAATACATCACACAGAGCTAAAGGACTGTAGCCCCACCGAAGGGAAAAGTCACTTCACCAACCCCCCTGTGTGAAAAATCTTTCCGCAGAGTCTCTCTCTGCCGCGTCATGTTGTAAACTCAGATGGATCTGATTGGCTGTCAGTGTGATTCAAATCACTCTGAAGTGATCCCAACATATCGTTCTTCATTGCGTTGTCACCATTCACTGGGTTGGAACGATTTTAAAACTATAGATTTATAGTTCTAGTCATTGTTCTTGGTGTGGCGGCCCTTACGGTATGTGTCCATATGTCGTTTTTTGACGCAAAGGATTGCCAGCATAGGACCTTGGCGGGCTTGCTTCTAGCAGTTATCAGTTTCTTTTTACTGACCACTGACAATTAACTGCGATGGCCGTGAACGCTGGGCTACAACAACGTGTAGGGTGGCGTAAAGCATTATACATACATTTTTGCATAGAATACTAAGCTGTTCTACACTGAAAAAAAGGAGACTGCCTACTTTGGATTATGTAAATGTCTGGATGCATTTAACACAATTGACTCATGTTTTAAGTTAAGTAACTCTATGTGTAGAAACTACATCTAGGCAAGAGGGCACGTGATTTGTTCAGATCATGTTGGCATGAAGTGAGTCAATAAAGAAGCGATGTAATTCTCGTGATACCGCACGTGATCTCGTCTGGCGCGCTTTACATTGTTGCCAGAAGCAGAGCAACGGTCACATCAAAGGGCTCGTCGTACTGCTCCACGCCACTATTCGGTCGGTAAGTACCTGGATTTTCTAATTAAATATGTGTGTTAAGCTCAGCCAAATGTAGTTTAATGTCTTGAGAGTCACTACATAACATTAAATGAGGACCGTGAGTTTCTTTGTCGCGCTTTATCACCATGTTCATTGAATTAGTTAGCTAGTTTTTTTGAGCGGGAGCCGTCATCTTAAATTTAACTTTGCGGTGTTCATTTTCTGTTTCTGTTCGTATGTATTTGCCAACTGACTGTTCAGTTACGTTATGTGTAAACTGCACCGTGACTGTAGCGTTAGTGAGATTGGCCATTGAGCAGCCTAGCTAACGTATTCAGCGACATTAAGTCGTCTGCCCCCCCCACACACACACACACCGTGCAATGGGACCATGACCGACGGAGAGGAATTCAAAAAAACACATTGCGTCTGCTCTGTCTGAAGCAGCGGTAGGAGCCTAATAACCACGCAGTGGTGGCCTGCCACTACTTGACGTAGCCTACACAAACTCTTTTTGGGACACAAGCTGCTGGCCTTTGCACGGTCAGCCCAGTGTTTGAACATGGAACATGGTAGTCTCTGTTCTCATTTGAGAAGGCAATAATCACATTAATTATTGATATTTACAATGGTGTATGCAGTGTACCTAAATAAATTGCGTGAGTGTACATCTAATGTATGTTATTGAAATATAGTTTTGCAATGACTAGATTTTTTTTCCTGTTTTGCGCAGAGTGACAGACAAACTCAAGTCCGCATATCACCTGGAAGCAGCTGATGGATCGTGGGCTCAAGTTTTGTGGTAAGACCAGACGTTGTATTTGCTCTTAATTATATATACATATACTTTTAAATATTAAAATGTGGCCTGCTTGAACCGGGTTTACCCTAACTTTAATCCTTCTTTGTTTCCACTTTCACAGTGAATGGTGCTGGAAGTGTTCCAGTGACACAGAGTGAATGTGGCAATGCAAGACACCCCTACAGTTTTTACAAGTAGGTTCTATTCTAAAACACTATTGAGTCAGACATAGACATAATGGGAATAACAATTGATTCCATGGTGCAGCTGCCCAGCACTTTCAGAATGTGGTATTGTGTTAATTAATTTGATGGATGTCATGTTATTAAAACTAGTCGTCATCAGTCAGAGAAATGTACATTTAGTTGCCATTGTGCACATTTAAAGAAAAATGAGGTTGTAACGTGTATGTTCTCGGATTGCAAATTCAAACCACAGCCATTTTTGATGCAACGGAGATAATTAAAAAATTATGCCTGACTATTGTCATAGGTAATGAGAAGTGTAAAAGTATGCTTGACTTTATTAGGATGGTTTCAAATATTCCATAGCAGAGCCAGATGATTAACCATGCACAGTGCACGCCCATGATATGGGGGCACGGTGAGATATGTTAGAAATTCTTCTAAATAACTGTGGGTGGTGCTGTTTTGAAAAATATTTTTCATGTTTCAGATAAACGCAGAGTTTAAGAGCATCACAGCCATGCCTCTACAATCAAAGTGTTTGCAAAGCGACCGGGGAGCAGGGAAAAAAGCTGAAGACATAGCTGCCATGAGATAGTAAGAGACCTTCAACTCTACACGTTTAACTATAAGTGGATATGCATTGCATTAGGTCAGTATAAGATGTATATGCAGCAATTGCAGAGCGCAACTACCTTTACCTGTGAGTACTGATTACTGATACATTTTTGTCATGCATTCTGTCCCATATATTCACTCCTGGAGATGATATAAAGTCCAGTCCAAACAGTAGTCCTGTTTTATAGATACTGGTGTCACATGCTGACTGAAGCCGTCTATGATCACTTTCTTCTGTGCTACTGAAAATTTGAGTCATAATCTTTATTTTTTTGTATATTTATTAAGGATGACATTGATGCCAGAGGGAGTCCCACTTAAAGGACTGCATCTATCTGAATGAGAATCCCGACGTCTGGTGCGGAGTACACGGTGAGATTAAAACAATGGTCAAAACAGTCCACTTTTTCTCTTAGTCCCCCATATGAAAGTGAAAAACACCTATATCGTGACCCCTCTGACACATTGTCTCTTACATTAGGGATTAAGGCAGTGTGAAAAACAATTCAATTTATTGAAAGAAGAAAATTCCACCACTCTTTCTACACTGCACTGACCCTCATCTGAAAAGGGCAGAAATTGGACTGGAAACAGCCCTGGGTAAATCCAGGTTAATGATAAAAATCCAAGAACATGAAAACAAGTTCCAGAAAAAATGTAGATGAAAATTCAATCTTTACATAGTTTGTATAGATTGAATGCTCCTCTTCATTGATCGGAATCCTTTTTTCCCATATTGACCATGAATGGAGCATGGCAGGGCACTTGTTTGGCTGTAGTACTCTCCTATGCTGCTACATGGGTATAAATAAACTGGGTATAAATCAGTTTTTTTTATTTATTTTTAAAGTTCAAGAAATGTTTTATATCTTTAACCAGGACATGACTGAGGCCACTGCGCTGAGTGCCATCATGAAAACGACAGTGGGATTTACGTCACCAAACAGACGCCAGGCAATGACTTTCCTGAGGTTTGCATCATCATCGAGGTGTGGTGGTTCTTCAAGATCTGGAAACGTGGCTCTTACAACAACCTTGCTGTGTTGGACTTGTTACTCTTGAACATGAGGTATCCGTCCCAGTTCGCTACACTTTCGAAGTGATTCAAAAGGTTTTAATGGAGTTGTGTGGACTTAAACTCTCAAGGAAAGCCAGAGCTTAAAGACAGACCTGCTCCAGTAAGGAGAGCTCACTGTTGTTGTGCACGTGAGGCCAAGTGTTCATTCCTTTACGGCCATGTGGACGGGCCGGTTATTGTCCCCTCTACAAGACTCTGATTGGCAGCATTCTTCAGTCTTAGTTTCTATCTGTCTTACAGGTGAAGGGATTGAGAACTGTACACAGTCTGAATACTGCCATCATGACCGTGTGAAACCAGATCTTTAGTTTAATTCAGTTGCAGTAAATAGTTTTAATACTTCTAAGAATACAACTCAGACTTGACTCTTGTAGGGATCATTTTTTCTTCGTGTGCAGCCCCTATCTGTGGGACCAGAGATGGTTTTAGTTTACTGTGTAAGTTAAAAAACTTTAACTGTATTATTAAGTTCAACCACCGTACCACATCCTCCAACAGTATGCATTAGATATTGCACAGTCCTAATATTTATTACAATACATTTTTCATTCACAAGAAAATTGATGTCCTTAAAAGGTTGGATTTTCCTATTTTTTTTAATTAAGGACATTAAGATCAATTTCCTAAAGATGTTTTTTAATTCTTTATTACAATGAGGGGTACTTAAACCTTGATGTTAGTATGACCAGATCCTGTAAGTGTTGGACGTTGGGCTCTTGAATAAAGGTTTTGAAATGCAACTGGTAAATGGGTAATTTTAATGATTAAGATGTTAATAGAAAGGTATTAGACATTAAATAAATCATTGCTGGAATGGCAATGGTAATCATATATTTGCATTTTAAATCTGTTTATAGTACATTGAATTGTTAAATATAATTGTACTTAATTTAATCTCGACAATAGAGACCTTGAACATTATGTTTGTATTGTTTTCCTCAAAGATTGTTGCCAGAAACCTTTTATAAAGAAAAATGTCCATTTCCATTGTGACTGTGAGTGTGGTTAAACACTGAAAAACTGACATTACTTGTTCACTGTGTTATTTGTTTTACAGTAAAACAGTAATGTCAGTTCAATTCTTACCTGTGGTCAGCCAGTGAAATTAGACATTTCTTGTGAAAGGTTACTAGTGGTTACAGGCAACATCTTTAGAGAACAATACAATCTGTTTTAGTGCCAAAACAATTGTGTAATTGACACTAGATGTACTACTATATATTATAAAAAAAACGTGTGGTATTTAAGTGCACCAAATAGTATTGGAGTAAAAAATTATTGAATAGTGTTGAAATAACGTGATGAAATTGTGAAGGATAAAATGTTCCAAGAGCACAAATTACGTTTATCAAACCTGTTTCAATCACTCTGTATCAACACAAATACACAGGTGTATTGAACATGAATACCTGTGTTAATTTAACTCAGTTTAATCTGCTGCCAAAGCAAAACATTGTGTGCAACCAATGTCCACTATTGAATTAAGTTAATCCACAATCTTTTTTCAGTGTATTTTACTTTTTATTTTAATGTTTACACAGACCCATTTGGATGAACTGTATCTTTAGATGGCCTCAGTGAACACCTACCTATAGGCCAGTAAGCAGTGGAGATTGAATCAGTTAAACGTATGTGAATTCTATTAAGACATTTTAATAGGCATAGTGCTAACTTTGGCTAACTTAAAAGTCCATGGCATGAAAATTTCATACTATGAGTTTTTTTTTTTAACATTGATATGAGTTCCCCCAGCCTGTTCTGGCCCGCTATAGGCTAGAAATGGCGAGTGTAAACTGAGCCCTGGTATCTGTTCTACTTTGAGAAAATGAAAGCTCAGATGGGCCGAGCTGGAATCTTGTCCTTATGAGGTCTTTTTCTGCTTACCCCAGGGAATTTGGCCCCACCATAAGAGAAAGACATCATGGCTTTCAAACGAGCAAGTGTTGTTGGTCAAGGCCACACCCCCAGCTCTACCCCCCCCTTATCCTCCTCAAAAGCTACAACTCAAAATGGAACATACTAAGGAGATTGTGGAATGGCTCTAGCAGACGTATAAATCATGCCCAAGATGAAGGCGTTGATGCTTTGGATGCAAAGCTGATTATGTAATCAAATAGGTTGACGAACGCAACGTTGTCAACTTTTACCTTTAAAAAAAAGGAAAATTGGAACAAAGGGGAAAAGTATCTTCTTGCAATCTGCATCTTCATATTAGCCAATGCTAGTTTTTCGGTCAATACATAGTGGTGCTATAGCAGAGCGAGTGGATGGAAGGATGTTGTCCTTTGGACCAAGTGTATGAAACAACAGAACTTCCAGAAGACAACAAAGAGTAACGGAGTCGCTTTTCTTTTTGCCTGAATGCCAGGGCGTGTCTGAGCGTGTAATGAGCTTGAAGGAGACCGGAAACTGACTGAAAGGATCGGGCTCTTTCATTCCTGCGGATAAACGTACTACAAGTGCCATTATGTCTGTTGAATAATTAGGTGGTCAACCCTCTCCATTATTGATACTTTTACAACAGTCGAGTGGGGGACAGTACACAGACAGTACAAAAAACAAAACACATATTAAAATGTCGCCGGACATGGTGCTCTTTGGATGGTTTTATATAGACCTTAGTGGTCCCCTAAACTGTATCGATTTTTTTTTTTGATGTAGACCCATAGTGGTCACTAATACTGTATCTGAAGCTCTTTTATATAGACCTTAGTGGTACCGTAATACTGGTGTCTGAAGGTCTCTTTTTAAAGATCCTTAGTGGTTCCAACGTCATAACTCGTATAGGAAGGCTCTTTCTGATATAGACTTAGTGGTCAGCACGACTGTAAGACTGGATCTGATACTCTTCCAAAAATCAGCCTGTGCAGAATTATAGTCACTAAGGAGCCAATTCCCCCAATCTCCTTAGTATGTTCCATTTTTTGAAGTGTGTAGCTTTTAGGAGCTGGATCACTAGGTGGGGGAGCTTTTAGTGGGGTAGAGAGCTGGGGGTGTGGCCTTCTGGAACCAACAAATACACTTTGCTCGTCTGAAAGCCGTGATGTCTTTCTCTATGGTGGCGGCCAAATTATCTGGCGCGGGTAAAAGCAGAGCACACAAAGACCTCATAAGAGCAAGATTGTTGCCAGCTCGGCCCGACTCTGAGCTTTCATTTTCTGTCAAAAGTAGAAAACAGGATAGCCCAGGGCTCAGTTTTACATCGCCATTTCTGCTAAGCGGCCATAGACAGGCTGGGGGGATACTCATGGTCAATGTTAAGAAAAGAAACTCACTAAAGTGAAACTTTTCATGCCAGGGGCTTTTCACAGTTTACCAGGTTAGCACTATGCCTATTAAAATGTGCTTAATAAGAATTCAACTAAGCGCGCTAACTGATTCAAAATCTCCACTACCGTACTGGCCTTAGGGAAGGTGTTCACGGAGCCATCTAAAGATACAGTTCATCCCAAAGATGGTCTGTTGTAAATTAAAGAATAAAAAGGAAAATACACTGAAAAAAAAGGATTGTTGGATTAACTTAATTCAATAGTGGAAGTGGTTGCACACAGCGGTTTGACTTTGGCAGCAGCTTAAACAACTGATTTGTAAATTAAACACAAAGGTTTTCATGTTCAATACACCTGTGTATTTTGTGTGGATACAGAGTGATGAAAAGGCAGGTTTTGATAAAGTTAATTTGTGCTCTTGGAACATTTTAATCCTTTCACAATTTCATCACGTTTATGTCAACACTATCAATAATTTTTACTCCAATACTTTTGGTCACTACATACCACACGTTTTTTTTAATATATAGTAGTACATTTAGTGTCAATTTACACATTGTTTTGGCACTAAAACAGATGTATTGTTCTCTAAAGATGGTTGCTGTAAACCACTAGTAACCTTTCACAAGAAAAATGTCATTTCACTGCCCCAGTGACCAACAGGTAAAGATTGAACGACATTAAATGTTTTACTGTAAAACAAATCAACAGTGAACAAGTAATTGTCAGTTTTTCAGTGATTTTACCAAACTCACAAGAGCACGAAGGGCAACAATGGACCCTTTTTCTTGTAACATAAGGTTTCTGCAACAATCTTTGAGGAACACAATATCCAAACATGTGTGATTCAAGGTCTCTATGTCGAGATTAAACGTTAAGTAACAATTATAATTAAGCAATTCAATGTAACTTAGAAACCGGATTTAAAAGCCAAATATATGGAGGTACCATTGCCATTCCAGCAATGATTCGATTGCGACACATGTCTAAATACCTTTCTATTAACAATCTTAATCAGTTTAGAATTTACCCAGTTACCAGTTGCATTTCAAACTTTATTCAAGAGCCACCAAAGTACAACACTTACAAAAGAATCTGGTCATTAACTAACATTCAAGGGGGTTAAGTACACCCTCATGCTTAAAAATGAGATTAAAAAAACATTTTAGGAAATGATCTTAATGCCTTAATTAAAAAAAACTAGGAAAAATCCAACCTTTTAAAGGACATCAATTTCTTGTGAATGAAAAATGTATTGTAAATAAATAAAATATTAAGGGACGTGTCAATACTAAGCAATACTGTTGTAGGAAAGGGAACACAGTGGTGAACTTGAAATAAATACAAGGCTTAAGTTTTTTAAATTCCACAGAACAACTACACCAACAACATCCCCTCCCTCGCTCCCAACAGATGACCCGGGGCCCATGCAACACGAAGAGAAAAAAAATGATCCCTACAAGAGTCAAGTCTGGTTGTATTTTAGAAGTATTAAAAACATTTACTGCAACTGAATTAAACTAACCCGATCTGTTTCACACGGTCATGATGGCAGTATTCAGACTGGTACAGTTCCAATCCCTCACCTGTAAGGACAGATAGAAACTAAGACTGAAGAATGCTGCCAATCAGAGTTTGTAGAGGGGAACAATAACCGGCCCACGTCCAAATGGGCCGTCTAAGGATTGTATGAACACTTGGCCTCACGTGCACAACAACAGTGAGCTCTCCTACTGGAGCAGGTCGTCTTTACGCTTGGGCTTGCCTTGGAGCGTTTAAGGAACATCAAACCCATTAAAACCTTTTGAGATGCCTCCCGAGAGTTGTAGCGGCAACTGTGTGACGGATACATCATGTTCAAAGAGTAACAAAGTCCAAACAGCAACGGTTGTGTAAGAGGACACACGTTATCCAGATCTTGAAGAAAGACCACCACACCACCCCGATGATGATGCAGACATCAGGAAAGTCATGGCCGGCGTTCTGTTTGTGTCGGAACGTACCAAGAGAAAACAATTTTTTTTTCCCACTGTCGTTTTCATGATGGCACTCAGCGCAGTGGCCCAGTCAGGTCCTGGTTAAAGGGATAAAAACATCTTCTATGAAGCGTGTTTAAAGATAAATACAAAATATATGATGTATACAGTTTTTCTATACCCATGGAAGCCGTGCAATATGGACGAGTACTACAGCCAACAAGGCCCTGCACCCATGCTAGCATTATCATGGTAATTAAGGGAAAAAAAAGGATTCCCAGATCAAATGAAGAGGAGCATTCAAACTATACAAAACTAATGTAAAGCTGGACTTTATCTACATTTTTTTGGAACTTGTTTTTCATGTTCTTGGATTTTTCTTCATTAACCTGGATTTACCAGGCTGCAACTCCCAGCCCAATGCTGCCCTTGTTCAGATGACGGGGCAGTGGCAGGTGAAAGATGGTGGAATTTTCCTTCTTTCAATAAATTTGAATTGGATTGTTTTTCACACTGCCTTAATCCCTAATGTAAGAGACAATGTGTCAGAGGGGTCACGATATAGGTGTTTTTTCACTTTCATAATGGGGGACTAAGGAGAAAAAGTGGACTGTTTTGACCATTTGTTTTAATCTCACCGTGTACTCCCGCACC
>NC_045742.1:26720193-26720628 GCF_008692095.1 Etheostoma spectabile
TCAGATAGATGCAGTCCTTTAATGTGGGACTCCCTTCTGGCATCAATGTCATCCTTAATAAATATAACAAAAAAAATAAAGATTATTGAACTCAAATTTTCAGTAGCACAGAAGAAAGTGATCATAGACTGACTTCAGTCAGCATGTGACACCAGTATCTATAAAACAGGACTACCTGTTTGGACTGGACTTTATATCATCTCCAGGGATGATATATATGGGACAGTGAATGCATGACAAAAATGTATCAGTAATCAGTACTCACAGGTAAAGGTAGTTGCGCTCTGCAATTGCTGCATATACATCTTATACTGACCTAATGCAATGCATATCCACTTTATAGTTAAACAGTGTAGAGTTGAAGGTTCTTACTATCATCATGGCAGCTATGTCTTTCAGCTTTTTTCCCTGCTCCCCGGTCGCTTTGCAAACACT
>NC_045742.1:26720644-26720788 GCF_008692095.1 Etheostoma spectabile
GGCTGTGATGCTCTTAAACTCTGCGTTTATCTGAAACATGAAAATATTTTTCAATAACAGCACCACCCACAGATTTTAGAAGACATTTCTAACATATCTACACCTGCCCGCCATATCATGGCGTGCACTGTGCATGGTTAATCA
>NC_045742.1:26720798-26720979 GCF_008692095.1 Etheostoma spectabile
GCTATGGAATATTTGAAACACATCCTAATAAAGTCAAGCATTACTTTTACACTTCTCATTACCTATGACAACTAGTCAGGGCATAATTTTTTAATTATCTCCGTTGCATCAAAAATGGCTGTGGTTTGAAATTTGCAATCCGAGAACATACACGTTACAACCTCATTTTTCTTTAAATGTG
>NC_045742.1:26720994-26721232 GCF_008692095.1 Etheostoma spectabile
AATGTACATTTCTCTGACTGATGACGACTAGTTTTAATAACATGACATCCATTCAAATTAATTAACAACTATATACCACATTCTGAAAGTGCATGGGCAGCTGCACACATGGAATACAATTGTTATTCCCATTATGTCTATGTCTGACTCAATAGTGTTTTAGAATATAGAACCTACTTGTAAAAACTGTAGGGCAGGTCTTGCATTGCCACATTCACTCTGTGTCACTGGAACACTT
>NC_045742.1:26721242-26721377 GCF_008692095.1 Etheostoma spectabile
TCACTGTGAAAGTGGAAACAAAGAAGGATTAAAAGTTAGGGTAAACACGGTTCAAGCAGGCCACATTTTAATATTTAAAATGTATATGTATATATAAAATTAAGAGCAAATACAACGTCCTGGTCTTACCACAAA
>NC_045742.1:26721387-26721528 GCF_008692095.1 Etheostoma spectabile
TTGAGCCCACGATCCATCAGCTGCTTCCAGGTGATATGCGGACTTGAGTTTGTCTGTCACTCTGCAGCAAAACAGGAAAAAAATAATCTAGTCATTGCAAAACTATATTTCAATAAACATACATTAGATGTACACTCACTG
>NC_045742.1:26721538-26721655 GCF_008692095.1 Etheostoma spectabile
TTAGGTACACTGCATACACCATTGTAAAATATCAAATAATTAATGTGATTATTGCCTTCTCAAATGAGAACAGAGACTAACCATGTTCCATGTTCAAACACTGGGCTGACCGTGCAA
>NC_045742.1:26721665-26722029 GCF_008692095.1 Etheostoma spectabile
TTGTGTCCCAAAAAGAGTTGTGTAGGCTACGTCAAGTAGTGGCAGGCCACCACTGCGTGGTTATTAGGCTCCTACCGCTGCTTCAGACAGAGCAGACCGCTAATGTGTTTTTTTTGAATTTCCTCTCCGTCTGGTCATGGTCCCATTGCACGGTGTGTGTGTGTGTGTGTGGGGGGGCGAGACTAACTTAATGTCGCTGATAACGTTAGCTAAGGCTGCTCAATGGCCAAATCTCACTAACGCTACAGTCACGGTGCAGTTTACACATAACGTAACTGAACAGTCAGTTGGCAAATCAATACGAACAGAAACAGAATAATGAACACCGCAAAGTTAAATTTAAGATGAACGGCTCCCGCTCAAA
>NC_045742.1:26722039-26723303 GCF_008692095.1 Etheostoma spectabile
GCTAATTCAAATGAAACATGGTGATAAAATAGCGCGAACAAAGAAACTCACGGTCCTCATTTAATGTTATGTAGTGACTCTCAAGACATTAAACTACATTTGGCTGAGCTTTAACAACAGTATTTAATTAGAAAATCCATGTACTTACCGACCGAATAGTGGCGTGGAGTACAGTACGACGAGCCCTTTGATGTGACCGTTGCCTGCTTCTTCTGGCAACAATGTAAAGCGCGCCAGACGAGATCACGTGCGGTATCACGAGAATTACATCGCTTCTTTATTGACTCACTTCATGCCAACATGATCTGAACAAATTCACGTGCCCTCTTTGCATATTATGTAGTTTCTACACTATAGAGTTACGTTTAACTTTAAAACATGAGTCAATTGTGTTAAATGCATCCAAGACATTTACATAAATCCAAGAGTAGGCCAGTCTCCTTTTTTTCAGTGTAGAACAGCTTAGTATTCTATGCAAAAATGTATGTATAAATGCTTTACGCCACCCTACACGTTGTTGTAGGCCCAGCGTTCACGGCCATCGCAGTTAATTGTCAGTGGTCAGTAAAAAGAAACTGATAACTGCTAGAAGCAAGCCCGCCAAGGTCCTATGCTGGCAATCCTTTGCGTCAAAAAACGACATATGGACACATACCGTAAAGGGCCGTCCACACCAAGAACAATGACTAGAACTATAAATCTATAGTTTTAAAAATCGTTCCAACCCAAGTGAATGGTGACAACGACAATGAAGAACGATATTGTTGGGATCACTTCAGAGTGATTTGATGAACACACTGACAGCCAATCAGAATCCATCTGAGTTTACAACATGACGCGGCAGAGAGAGACTCTGCGGAAAGATTTTTATTCACACAGGGGGGTTGGTGAAGTGACTTTTCCCTTCGGTGGGGCTACAGTCCTTTAGCTCTGTGTATGTATTTTTAAACATCAGTACTTCTAATACTAAAAGTATGGTAACACTCTAATTGAAGGTATCTACATTATGAGTGACATGACACTGTCATGGACACAGTCATGACACATGAATGCTAACCCTAACTCTAAAGCTAAACGAAAGAGGAAAAATAGAGAAAGAACTTGGAGACTAACTTTTCCATTTAATTCCCTTTGCTGGCTGTAGTGTCTAGTGTGTGGCACTGTCAAAACAAATTAACAATCCTTAATGCAGAAGGTGCTCTAGTCAACAGCACTCTCTGGGGAACAGCTCCCAACTGTCCTTCACTGACACACACACACACAC
>NC_045742.1:26723313-26726040 GCF_008692095.1 Etheostoma spectabile
ACACACACACACACACTTGCTTTTCACAGGAATTTGAACTTTTTTTACTGAACAGGTGTGGCAGCCGAAGACATCTCACCAAACAACACAGCATCTTTTATTCCAGGGATATAAAAAAAAGTGTCTTATTGCATTTTCCAAGCTGTATTACATTATAATAAAAAGTGTAAACCTGAGGTTGAACAACATCTGTATAAAAACCGCTGCATAGAGATGTCTTTCACTTTAAGGTCGGCTGTTATGTGTAAATATATGGACGTACTGAACAGGGCCTTGTAAAGATTGACTGTGCTGTTGTGCTACTCACTTAATCATTATGTCAGTGTGTGTGTGTGTGTGTTTGTGTGTGTGTGTGTGGTCACAGTGATACGGCACAGCAGTGGAATATTCAAAAATTACATAACATTGTGTCCTTATCGCTGATAGTTGGACAAAAAAAATGTATTGCATCTTTGCATTGGTCTCATCATTTTTCTTTCCTTCTGGTCATTTTTTTAGTTTTTAATTTTTTTTGTTTCCTCTTCGATTATTATTTTCTTCCAGCTTTCCTTATTCCCTGTTCCTTCCTCGCTTATTGCCTAAGGACCTTTTCATTCATGCTTTACTAATAATGCTACATAAATAAATGATTTAATTGAGGAAATGATGGAATAGGAAGTGAATAGATTGATTGATCGCCAAATGTTTGTTTGCATTCTGTTATGGGGCTGTGTGGTTGCATATGGGAAATGATCGATTGAAACGCTTTGATAAGGGTTATTTTTTGTAAATGAAGATGTAAAGGTATGGCCATTTCAAACTAGGTAGGAACCTTTGACATTGTGTAAGCCATAAGACCATATTCTACTACTGTACACCTGAGATCTTCAACAAGGGGTCCTCGTAATGAACATTAATATGAATCCATCAATAGCAAAGATAAAATGGCCTATTTGTGAAAAGTAAATATTGAAGATAAGATTGCTCTAGGTAAGGTAGCCATACAGTTGCACTTGTTGTATTCACTCTCTTTCAGCTAATGCAGGAGTATCAAACTCCTTTTAACTAAGGGCCACACTGGAAAAAGAGTCTCTCATCAAGGGCCATGCATGTAGAGTTTATTATTTATGCTGTTGTTTCATTGATCAAGTAAAATATCTTTGACTTTATTACTGCATGTCCGCTATTTTTCTACATTGTTGTAGCTTTTTTCATCTTGTTGGTTGTTTTCACCAACTTTCGTAGCTTTGTCAGTTGTTTTTGTCACTTTTTTAAAAATGTGTCTCAATTTTCAAAAAAATGTTTTGCTTTTTTGTTGCATTTTTGTCAACATGAAGCTCTACAAAAGTCCCGTAGCCATCATAAAGTTTTAGCAAACGAAAAAAATCAATGATAAAAAATGATGACAGCAACCTGCATCACAGCCTGTATAGGAAAACTCTCCGCTTATGTGGCAATTTGACTGTGGAGCCGCAAAGTCGGCAAATCTGCCAGATTCTGCTTTGAAAGTCACGTAATTGCAGTTTGAAAAACATTGTCCAGTGTTTTTGGTTTGGGCCTTGAGTTTGACACATGAGCTGAGGGGTCCCTGGCCTAAGAAAGGTTAAAGACTCCTGCTGTATACTGTAAAATCTCTTTAGACGAGACGTGTATACCTTAAGGTATTCCTAGAAAACCTTCTCCACAGCTCGAGGATTTCCCTCTCCCACGCTCTGTAAACATTACACACATCAAGACATCAAGAAATGATTGTCAAGCACGGCGGCGGCGTGATGCAGAATCAATTTGGGCTTCCTCAAAAGCCCCACTTGAAGCTGGCGGGCGAGACGGAGCGGAGATGCTAATCGCCCAAAGGTCCGGGTGTAATGCCTTTCCTCCCATTCAGCGCGCCTGCCTCTGAAGCCGCCGTCTTAATTATCACCATAGGACATACATTACCAGACCAAACGCAAATGTCATCATAACCACAATGGCGCTGGCAGTTTGCTGCTGTCGCTGAGCGTTAATTGATCTTATCGTAATCACATTATCTAGTTCAAATAAGGTGGTTTAATAAGCAGCCCTGGCCATTTAGAGCCTCATAAACATCCACTGTGGAGCAGAGACTCATTTTGAAAAGGGGATATTTGTGCTGCACTGTTGCTGTTACTCACTGCACATAAAAAATGGATGAAAGAAGTCTAAGTTGGATTGGATTTTTTTTTTTCTGCAAGCAGAAAATGAAGGGAGGAATATGTTTTTTCCTCATGTCATACTGTTCATTTTCAGTGTTTTTAATATTGGTGATGTTTCGGGGTGAAATTGACTAAATCCTGCCACAAATTTCAGTCAGATGTGGAAGACTTTAGATTGATCAGGACTGTGTTATGCATCTCAACGGTTAGGGGCTTTCAAGCCAATTCCTCTATTTCAATTAAATTTGCGTGACCACGTCATTGCTGTTGCCGAACGCCAGTTGTTGTCTTTTGGTGTCTCTGCATCGATGGCAGTGGTCTGGCTCACCGTATTATAGTAGTAATAGTAGTATTTATTGTCCCCGTGGGGAAATTACGTTGCAACAGAAATCCCATGGCACTTTTCGGCAACAAAAACCAGGAAAACAGAACAACAATGAACACAGTTTCAGCCATGTATACACAGGGTGCGAGTTTCCAGAGGAGATGCATGGGATTTACTCCTTTCTGGTCTACATATCCCTACCTGTGCTGAATGATTTTTATCACTGGCTGGGATGCAATGTATCCCCCC
>NC_045742.1:26726050-26744845 GCF_008692095.1 Etheostoma spectabile
TCCTCAAAGTGATCAATGTTACTTGACCAAAAGACCATACATCATATACTTAAAATAAAAGTATATAAGTGTTTCCTTTGACACACTGAGCACCTTCCTCCTTCCCATCTGTGTGCATTCATGTCCAAGACATGCTTGTTGCTAGCTTAGCTTGTTACTAACTCCTAACGTTCTCACACTGCAGATTTCCTTGTATTAAGGTGGCACCTACATCAGGGTTGCAGTTGTCGCTGTGGTCCTGCTCGGAGCCCTGCTACACCCTGTTATGCCCTACAGTGCCCTGCTATGCCCTGCTACACCCTGTTATGCCTTACAGTGTCCTGCTATGCCCTGCTACACCCCTGTGTTGCCTTACAGTGTCCGGCTATCCCCTGCTACACACGTTTAGCCTACAGTGCCCTGCTATGCCCTGCTCCACACTGTTATCTTTACAGTGTCCTGCTATGCCTGCTACACACAGTTATGCCCTAAAAAAGAAACAGTGGCCCTGCTATGCCCTGCTACACACTGTTATGCCCTACAGTGCCCTGCTATGCCATGCCCTGCTATTTCCCACAGTGCCCTCCTACACCCTGCTGTCCTACAATGTCCTGCTACACCCTGCTATGTTCCACAGTGTCCTGCTACACCCCGCTATGTCCCAAAGTTTCCTGCTATGCCCTTTCAACTACTACAACTACTATTTCTAGTCATATTATTGTATATTTCAAAGTCAGACCAGATAATTGCCACTGATCATTACCCCCCAACCCACACCGTCACACACCGCCCACCAATAGCCTGGATCTGTCTATGGTTTCTCCCTAAAAGGGAGAATCGTTGGCTCTTTGTAAATTACAGAGTGTGGTCAAGACCTACTCTATCTGTATAGAGATACGTGTCTTGAGAAAACTCTTGTTATGATTCAATACTAAAATAAAATAAATACACTGAAATTTAATTGAAAATTGACTACATTTTGGAAAGGATGGTTAGATTGTTTACACAGAAGAATCAGATTTTAGGTAATAATGGAACATGCATGTGCAATATAACCCAAAACTGTTTCTTTGCCACACACATTTCCTCTTGCTTTTTTCTTTCTTTGTATTATTACCATAAACTGTATTGTGTTAAGTGTTTAAAACAATATGAATACATATTTTAAAAAAAGTAAAATGTATTTAATATATATATAAGAAATTGGTCAATGTCAAAAATGAATTGTTGTTTTTGGCAAATGATACATTTCTTTTAAAATCCTTTCAAGATTTTTGAAACAATAACGCCGCGCCCTTTATTTTGCCGCATATAATTAAAGTGTATATTGAAGTAAAGTTGTCGGAGCTGTAAGCAAACAACTCTTGGGGGCGGACGTGTGCCTCCACACACTTTTGCGCGCACAAACCGTCCTGTAAATTATGGCTAATATTAGTTCATTCTCTCTCTCTCCGTCTCTCTCCGCGGTATCACCGGATTTCCAAATAATTCTTCAGAGACGGCATTAAGACCGCAGACAGAAGTTAATAAAAGTCTAATCAAAATAACTTCCAAAGCTTTGGCTTCCTTTTCACTTTCTAAATGAGATCAAAGCACGAGTCGAAACCATTTAAGAATAACTAAGATCTGGAAGACACAAACAAAAACAACAACAATGAGAAGGAGAAAAAATATGTAATGAATGGCCAGGCAACAAACAAATAGAAAGAATGTGAAAAGAAAAAAAGACAGCGAAAGAGGAGGGATAGGACAATCCACCAGGGACACTTTTCCTTTATTGTCTCTCTTCTTCTTTCATCTTGGGTATTTTTGTTTGTTTTGTTTATTTCTCCGTTCTGAGAGATTTGGTTTCTCATGTATTGTACAAAGGGGCGGGATGAGGGGGGGTGGAGAGGTAGGGGGTAGCCTTCTGGGGGGTCGACTTATAATTGTGTGTTTGTGTGTGTGTGTGTGTGTGTGTGTGTGTGTCCGTCCTTGTTTGTGTAATTAAATTCCCCATATTTCCATAGAGGCAATTGACTGAGCCATAATTGGCTTGACAGTGTGAACAATTGTTTGATTTTTCCTTTATTACTATTACTCACAGCAGTTTGTGAAATGTTGACGTTATTTTTGATCTATTGATTTGTTATCAGTGACACGATTTTGTGGTGGTCACCACGAAATGAACAACGGCCGGCCGGGACACGATCCGCGGTCTCTGAGGGACGCAACGACGGGGAAATGAAACGCCGGCGGACGGACCGCCACATGGGGACACGCTACGACAACAGGACGGTTGTGGTTAGGAAAAGAACAACGGGAATCCCCGGTCTTCGGGGTGAGAGTCCTGCATGGTTTTACCCAATAACCACCCCAACCAAGCTCCTTACGTGGATTTTCGGCGCGCTACCGCAATCGTGCTGTTATCACCAAAGGTGCTTCCCATTGAAAAACATTACTTTAAAATGTGTGCTTACCACCAACAACAAAATGAGAAAATTGTGTCCCTGTACACAAATCAATAGATAAAATAATGTCACCTGTGCTATAGGGTCAGAATCTACACAGGTTTGTGTCTTATTCAGATTTGACTGTAAGTTGTAGATCTACTACATGTGTGGATACAGTTTTTCTTTTGCTTTCTCCTGCAGCGAGGTATTGACTTTATGGCAAAACTCTAACTGGTAAGTACTCAAGCTTTCTTAAAAGGTTCTTTTTCCAGCTGACGAATCAGTTTTTTTTTTCTCTTTTTTTATTTGCTTCTTGGCACTCAAGTCTTTTCGTGTACTTTTGAACCTGCGCTATTATGGCTTGTAGTTATCAAAAGGTAGAATTACATCTCTTTTCATATGTAGGATCTGGTATTTGCAAACTGCCTCGGCGGCTTTCCTTTGCCGCGGCGTCGTATGAGAGAGAGAGAGCAAGGTAGGGCCGACACGGACAACACAAAATAGAGAAAGAGCAAGAGAGCGAGAGAGAGGAAAGTCGGCGAAGAAATCAATGTCAAGCTCGGTCTTCCTCTTCACTTTGCACTTGGAGAAGGAAAGGATGGCGGTGGATAGGAGGGCGGAGGAAGAGGGGTTGCACTGGAGGACACCTTAGTTCAATAAAGAATCAATAGGAGTGGGTGAAACTACACGTTGATAAAAAGACTGTGGAGTAGGCCTTGGCCGCTGCTGCGTGTTGTAAGGGGAGGCTCTGGCACTGGCAGAAAAGGAAACATGTCCAGAGGTTACTGTGCAACACTTCACGGCCAAAGCTTTCACCGCTTAATTGTGCTAAGCTGGTTTCTAACCCAGCAACAGGGAGAGAGACAGACCGGCAGATAGAGAGAGAGAGAGAGAGAGAGAGAGAAATGTGAGGAACGGAGGCTGTTTGTCCACCTATTAATCAAAAATGCTAATTCCTTCAAAGAAATATAAATGCGACGGCACACTCCCAGCAGTTTGGGTTCTTCTCATTCACTCAACCCTGCGGGAAACTGTATTCTGATTCTTTCAAAGAACACCACTTTCCATCAGTACAAGGCAAGGCAAGGCGGCTTGATTTGTACATCACATTTCAGCAACAAGGCAATTAAAAACGCTTAGTTAAAAACATCTGTTTAAGAAAATATAAAAACCTGATAAAATAGAATAACGTTACATAAAATTTAAGAGTGAAACAATTACTTTAAAGGTCCCATATTGTGCTAATTTTCACGTCCATACATGCGTTTTGGGTTTGTACAAGAACATGTTTATGTGCTTTAATGTTCAAAAAACACACTCTTATTTTCATATTGTCAGTCTGAATATACCTGTATTCATCCTTTGTCTAAAATGATCCATTTTAGCGCCTGTCTCTTTAAGCCCCAATCCTGAAAAAGCCCAGTCTGCTCTGATTGGTCAGCGTTTCCAGGTCTTCTGCATTTGAGTCTGCGCCATCACTGTAACGGCACTTTCTACCTATATATATATATATAGTATAATTGTGACATCACACCACAAGTACTGGCGGCTCGTTTAGAGGCACAGTTTCTTAATACGGGCTGTGTGCAATTCTCTGTGGATTGAGCGTTTTGATACTTTGACAGTTTTCATGTAGCACCTCAACCTGTTTTATATTCTTTTTAAAAGGCATGAAAATCTCACTTTTTAAAAACTGGGACCTTGACACTAATTTATATTGCACATTTGAATGTATTTGTCTTTAGTCGTCTGTACTGTTTAACTTTGTCTTACATTTGCAGTATTTAGAATGTTTTACTGTATTGTACAAAGAGATGGTCCAATACCATTTTTTGCTTCCAGATACTGATTCTGATACCTGAACTTGCGTATCGGCATATACTGAGTACTGATCCGTTACCAGAGTGTCAAATATTTTATTATGCTTTAATAACTGTATACTTCTATCCCTGTAGGGATGTCACATGATTTCTATCTTTGTTGTCAGTCTGGCTCAGGTTAAACTCTTTGGGAAACATGAACAATGAATGCCACAGAACTTTCTTTTTGTATCCAGTTTTGACAGTCCTAAATAAACTTCACAATACCGATACCAGCGTTTTAGGCAGTATCGAAGACGATACCGATCCTGGTGTCAGTATTGGAACATCTCTAATTGTACATATTACTTGTCTTTTTTAATTGTATACATTACTAATTACCAGTCATAACATCAGCAGTGGAAATATCGCATTCTGCACTCAGCCGGATCATAGCACTAGTACTTAACGTTTTCATTCAATTGCTCTTTAAATGTATAGTTTTTTACGGTATCGTGGGTGCTGGTTTGGTAAATACGGCGTAAGCTGATGGATCACGGAGTGCGCTTTCTGCGGGTTGGCCATCGCGCATCTGGCCCAAACATTATTCATTTTATCAATTTTTAATCAATTCTGTAATGGACAGGAAGCCAGTGTGATGACCTCTGAAATGGATTGATGTGAGCAAAACATCATTTTTTTTTCTTTTTATATCTCCTGCAAAATAACTAATTATGCTAATTGTTTTTTTTATGATTGAATATGATTATTTAGTTGCAGAGCTAGCAAATATCATCTCACCTATTCTGACTCAGGAAAAACAACGCAGTGAGAACATGTCAGTCATTCTTCATTAAAACTGCATCAGATGTGCTGTGACATCCCTGACATATGAGAAATTATCGGGCGATGTAGGAATGATAGAAAACAGCCTTTGAAGTATAGCGTTCCTACGCAAAAGCTTCTCTTTGTCCCAGCGAGGAAAAAAGCCACCAATTAAGCAAATAAAGATATCAATTAAGTGGTATAATTGAGATTGTGTAGATAGATTAAATGAATTTCCCAAAGGTGTCTTGGGTAATGAGTTCCACAGAGGTATTAAAGGTAGGCTTGTGTCACAGCCCCGATTAAACAGCTACTGTAACACATATACACAAAGTGATATTCTTTATGCACGCGTTATATTCTTCCTGCGTGTTTACTCTGGGGCTGTCCATCATTCTTCGGCGTTAATACTCGCTACAGTCTCACTCCCAATGTCTCAAAAAATGACGCTTGGTCAGGTGCCTTTTGCATCAACTACTGAAGCAAAAAAGCTAATTCCAATGTAATCCCATACTCAGCGATATTTGTTGCTCTAGGTACCCCGTTGGCGTCATTTTTTGACAAGCAGGGGACACAAACGCTTAGTTAGGGTTAGAGAAATGTACGTTTAAGTGAGACCAATGACAAAAACGGGACACGAACCCCGGGCTCCTGGGTGAAAGTTCTGTAATTAAAAAAAATAGTATTTCGCGAGTTGGGACATTGTAACAAGTTGTGCTTAACGTTTGTGTTGAAAATACTTTTTCATGAAAGTAGCCATTGTTGTTGAAGGGTCTTCACTGTCAGGGTTTCCGCGGGGTCTCAAAAAGTTCCAAAAGTTTAAAATCAAAATTTCAAGATTTCAAAAGCATTTTGTTCTGGGTGTTAAATTATTTTAAACAGGTCGTAATTGTTTTACGTCAATAAAACGCTACTTGGTAAGCTTGATTTATTCTACGTCGAAGCCTAAAGTTACCTCCCTGTGTGGTTTGACTGTATACTAGTCAGTAAATCAAACACAGTTCCAGTGGGTGTCTGGCTCTGTTAGAGTTCTCCCTTGTAACCAATTCAGTTTGTGATTTTAATGTCCAGTTTCAGGACTTCAGAATGGCTTCTCTACTCTTTTCAGAAGATGTGGGTCTGTCTGAAGTCATGGTTCCCTGATGGAAAACAATGGATTGCTTCCTCCGGGACGGGAGTTGCTGGACCAAGTGAAGGAGTTCAAGTAGTAGTAGTAGTGCAACAGCAGTTATGATGGTGTTGTACCAAACTGTTAACCATGAAGTCCCATCGGCTCCTCTACTTTCTCCGCACACGGGGAACCAGGAAGACCATCCTGTCCAGCTGGATCCCTGCGTTGTATGGTTTCCCAGTCCCCTCATTCTTGGACATTTACGGAACCCGCCTCGCCAGCAGAGCAACCATTGTGGGTGACCCTAGTCACCCCTCACACAGCCTCGCCAGCCTCCGGCCATCAGGAAGAAGGTACTGCAGCCTCCGAACCTGTTCCACCAGACTCTATACTTGTTGTACCTACTTTTGTGTCAGAGAGAAACAAATTTTCAATTCCTCTGTATGTCTGGCATGTGTTGCAGAAATTGACAATAAAGTTGATTTTACTTGTGCTAAAGAGGGAGATGAGTTATAAGACAAAGCTTACAAGTTACTAGTTAATCTACAGTCCAACCCTGAGCTTTGGGTATTGACCAAATGAATACGTTTGTGGATACCAAAAGGATTTGTTTCAAAAGGAGCCAGTTGAGTGAGCCAGCAAACTATAACTATACTATTGGATTTATGGCAAATGGAATCACAAACCGTACAAAACCTGTTACACGTTGTTGTAAACCCTGCTTGTGTGTTGCTATGGTGATCCAAGTAACGTGCAAATGAAGTGTGGTTATGTACCCTGCAATTGGCAAAAAGATGTGAAGTATCATTTTGACAATATTCAGAAATAGTTGATCATGTTATTTATTGCCTGTGATGCTGTTCAGGTGTTGACCTTTGACATTTTTGTAGCCAAAAAGTTTGACTGGAGTAAAACGAGAGGACAGGTTTGTTGTTGCAGTATATCAGTTTTTGCATATGTCATGTATTCAATATGATGCTTCTGTAAAGTCATTTTGGCGGTCACACACGTAATAAACCTTACAAGTTGCCCCTAATTGCACTGAGACCCTTGTAGGCAAACCGTTTATTTGATCCACCATAAATCTAAAATGCAACGATCCACATCAAATGTTTGTTAATTCATGAATAGCTCTAATTATTCTGAAAAAGAAAATGGGCATTACTACTAGCCAAACATGGGCTTCAGCTAATTGCCTTGAATTAACAAAACAAGATCACGTAGAACGCCAGCCAAGGCTCTACCTATGAGCAGTCCATCCAATTTCCCTGGCTATCACACTTCAAATCACTGAACGTGTTCCAAACCCAACCCGGTCTCACACCACCGACTAGTGATGTGATCTGTCTTACTCCACACCCAGACTTACTCTGAACACCAGCTCCAACCGCTTCCCGCCCACCATCTCCCATTTCAGGGCTATTCTAGAGATAGCACTCCGCTGAGCATTTGATTTAATCCAGACCAAATGCTAATAGGCCTGTTTGGTCGCTGGCCATCTGCCTGGGCTGCTGGTCAACTATGGCAAGCTGTGCCGAGCTGTGTGGTGCTGGGCCTCTCTGCCAAAAAACTGAGCTGCCCAGAGACCACTTTATAACCAGAGGACACTTCACGGCCAATCGTTCACACTTTCTAGGAACAGACTCCAGGATGGCTAATATGATCAAATTGATCTTTTCATGATTTTGGAGGCAGTTAGTCCATCTCCCCCTCCCAAACCATTAACATATACATCCGAAAGGGACACAAATGGAATATTTGGATGTGGAAACAACTACAGTTAGCACTGAACATTTAGTCATCCAAGAAAAATCAACTGAGCTTTTCTTACTCATCTGTTCATAGAGGCCGGCCACTGCACAACACTTCAGTTCCGCTAGGGTCCAATTCCATGCTTGAGGATCAAGTGTCAGCAATATGTGATACAGAGCATGATAAATAAAAAAAACAAAAATGTAATATTTGAAGTACCATTCTGAGGTACTTGCACATACCTTGAGAATTTCCATGGTATACCCCTTTACACTCCTCTTCAATACATTTCAGAGGGGAACGTTGCGCTTCAACTCTTAAGCTGTGTTTTTTTGACAGCTATGGTTAGTAGTCACTTACCAAATTAAGAATAACAAAATTTACAATGAGCATTTGAAATATGTTTTGTTACGCAGCTATCCAACAAACTACCCAACAGTCTTTAAATGAAATCCATTATGGGTTTAATTAGTATAGATGTCAATGGGAAGTTGAATTATACCGATGCTGTATGGAAGGAGTGGAATGGAGTTTCTCATTGAAAGTATGTACAGTAGATAAAAATAGATAGGAGATAGAGATAAAACGGTCCTTTGTGCGTGCGTGTGCATGCGTGCATGCGGGTGTGCCAAAGTGCACTAATTAGCCCATCTCAATCAGCTGTGTCTCTCCATCTGCAATCAGAGGTTGCCATGGTGCTGGTAACTTCTAAGTGACTCCTGTGTCAGACAGTGAATTTAACAGAGATTAAGTTGAGGTGCACCTCTCATGCTCCTGCTTCCCAGTCAGAAATGGTAACCCTTATCACTTTTATTTCATACAGTCAGAGATAGGACACGCTTGTCAATGCAGGACGTGGAATTTGTCTGTTGCTAAGTTTCCATCCACTTGTCACTCAAATTATGTGTAACTCGGCAAGAAAATTCATGCGAATAAAGCTGGCTTTAAGACCAATCAAAACCTTTTTTGCAGTCCAATTGGCATATCAAATTGATTTGACACATTTTTAGGTGTTTCCATTCATTTTCGCACAACATTTGCAAAGTAAGTTTTTACTAGACAAAATGGATCACTACAATATTGCACAAGTTGTAATTATGTGCCAGCTGATAGCGACATGTCAAGCTATAATAAAAAAGAACAACGCTATCAACACATTGCTATGATGATGCAGATGCACGTACATGCTCGACGACAATGAGGACGGCCTGTTGGTATGGAAACGGCAGTGCTCCAAACAGTTCTGGGAGATCGTGGTTCAGAGACACTTCACGGGAACCCTTTGATAGAAGCATTTTCTGATTTGACCTGGTGTGTCATTTTGTTGGCCCGTCCCTTTCCTCAGATGTCGCAAGCTATCACCTGTTAAATTATGGCATTTCTTAGATTTTTGTTATCTAAAATATTATATTTTGCTTGTAAATTAAATGCAAAAAGTCGCTTCTCTCCTCGTCCGTCCACTTCCATCTGTCTTTGTTGACACCCACCATGAGTGCAAAAAGAGCGGATATATACAGGGCCAGAAGTGAATTAAAACTTCTCCTTCTTCATTTTGTGGCGACCTAAAACTTAATCCCATTTCATTATTTATTTGCAGTATATCAATCTTGATAAAATCCAATGAGACCAAACGCATTTCCTTTAAGTCGATATTTATGTTTATATATATTTATGTCACAGTTACAGTAACGTGGGGGTCTATTCAACAATTACTTGGAAGTTCTGTCACTTTAAGGCTCACAGAGGCAAATGTGTAAGTCTGTTTGCTTCCACAGCTATATTGTAGGAAAGAGCACACCATTTTTTCCACATTTTGACTTAAAAATATGTAGGAAGACTGTAAATTGTGGGAATGAGAGCAAATTTGAGTTTCAGAATATTTTAAGGCTCCTGCCCACTCTAGCCAGGATGTCACACTCCCTAGCTCTGAGCATTCCTTCTCTTCTACCTTCATGACACCCCACACACAGGTGAAAGTGGGAGCTTGCCAACACGCAGTATAACTGGGCACTCAGTCAAGTCTCTCAATTCTTCAATTTTGCATCTTTTTCCCCCAACTAACTCCTACCTTGACCTTGTGGCACAGGCTACGGCTACAGTGCTGCCAACCACTCAGCAATGCTGTGCTAAATGAAAAAAAAAAAGTGTTTTGCACTGAAAATAGATCTCCAACTGCTCTTGTTCCATTAATATGCAGAACACCCAGTACCTCCTCAGAGAGATGGAGAGCTGTGCATCATTTGTGCTTGTTTTGTTGGGTGGGTCTAGTGTAAGGAGAGACGGATACAATTCACTTTTTTGGTATTTTATTCTTTTGTGTATTTTTTTTTTCCTGAGCACCATCTCTCAACCTTGTCCTCATTATCCCTTCTCCTCCAGCATAATGGTACACAGAGTTGTTACACTTCTTCAGCCTAGGAACCAAATTTAGAAAATCCAGACTTACTCCCAAGACCTGGTGTAATGACTACTAGTACTTCCTGCACAAACTAGTATTCATGGCACTCAGGGACTCAGAAAATAAGACAGGTCCCGACCTGCGATATAGATGAAGAAAAACTTGCTTAAAGATACATAATCGTGAAGGAAACAAAATGTGGGCATGTAGATGTGTTTGTATGTTCTCTGTGTTCCAACATAGGCTCTCATTGCACACATGTGTGGGTGGGGGGCTTCACCACTGACATGGTATGGGGTCATCCTCCAGCACAAACAGCAGCATTAATTGCTCTGAAGAGAAATCTAAGCGAGGACATCATTAACTAAGACCAGGCTTGTATTTATAATTGATACGTAAGGGTGCCCTTGCAGGCCCTGGCAGCCATATTGCTGGAGGCCTTCCTGTATGGAAATACCTCGGCTCTGACGCCCACTCCAGCTCCGGTGACCTCTGACCCGGGAGGGACTGAGTGTTGCAAACACAGGTGTGAAGCAGGGATTAAAGCTCAAACATGTTCTATATATGGGCTAGGTCAGGACGAAGGTGTTATTTCCTCTTATCAATTGTCTTGTTTTTAATTTCATTCCCTATTCTGCTAATTAAGAGACACGGTTCAACCTTTGAATCTTAACTACCTGCTCTTTGACTGCAATATGAATTTTTATAGGAAGCCTCTCACTCATTATGATTATTGCATTCTTTCATACCACTGAGGTAAAGACATTTTTTTTCTTCATCTTATAATCAAATGTGGCTCTTTGCATACCTGCAATGCAACCCTATAATCAGTGTTGTACTCGAGATCGGTCTTGGTCTCCAGACAGCTTTTTGAAGGTCTCGGATACAGAAGACTCAGAAGCTTTGGCTGCCTGGCACTGGTCTTGGTCTTGACTTGGTCTCAACCCTTCAAAGTCTCTGTCGTGACATGGTCTCAATACAGGCTGGTCTTGGTAATTACTTGGTCTCGGTTGAGTTGGTCTGGACTACAACCCTGAACCTTTGGGACGGCTTTTAACAAGTAGGGGAGTCCTTTGCATTTCAAAAGTGGTGCACAATTAGGGTTTCTACAGGTTTCACCAAGTCAAATATAAGACTTTTTAAGACATATTTAGGACCATTACGAATGACATTTAAGATATCACAACATCAAACACAAAGTCAGATGACAGAGTGCGGAAACATCGTCTGAAACAATTCCCGGATTATAATGGTCTCCTGACAGCCAATATAACCAACACATAAAGCAAAATAGTTTTTTAAAGTTTGTTAAATTAGGCCTGTCACAGAAAAAGTGTCCTAATTTACAGGTGCCATGCCATGTCATAGTTGTGAGGGTGTCATGTCGGTCTTACACACCCCTTCAAATAAAGTGTGACCCACCATTGTAGATTGTAGGGTGTATATATATATGAAAGTTATGCGACAATACCACTGTCAGTGATAGTTACAAATGATCCCAATGTTCTGTTAACTAGTGAGAGCAGAGACTATATTTATTCTAAAGGAAATATTGAATGAGCTCTGGGCATTAACTCTTTAATAATTTTATATTTTCACATTATATTTTTACATTTAAATATACTGTATATATTCATACTGGAGGAATTGAAAACAGGATTTGAATGGATCAAACGGTATACATTCCTTAAGCCTTGTGTTGTCTGTCCCTTGACCATGGAAAACACACTTTGGTTGTCCCTATCTCAAAGTGTTGTTGCTTTTTTCAAAAAAATATTCAATTTCAATGTCTTTTTCCCTTTTTGTTGACATTTCTCACTTTTTTTAAATTTTACACACTTTTTCCAAAGTTTTAGACATTAAAATCTACATTTATTTGTTT
Organism: Etheostoma spectabile; assembly: GCF_008692095.1. Taxonomy (NCBI): domain Eukaryota; kingdom Metazoa; phylum Chordata; class Actinopteri; order Perciformes; family Percidae; genus Etheostoma; species Etheostoma spectabile. The sequence goes on from NC_045742.1 coordinate 26,738,229, forward strand.
TTACGTAGTTTTTGTCATTTTTTCCAATATTTTTTACGTTCTTTTCCACCAACTATTTGTTGCCTTGTTTGACATTTTCGACACTTATTTTTTGACCTCCCATATTTCTGATGAAAACAAACAAAATTGGAAACGGGTCACATTTAACCCGAGGACAACATGAGGGTTAAGGCCGAACGTAAAAAGATAATAACACAATGGGCTTTTATTTTGTCAAAACATTGCAGATGTAACTTGATGAAAAAATGGAGAAAGAGAGAGAAGAGGCCAGAGAGACAAAATGGGAAAGAGCTATAGAAAGTCAACGGACCGTCATGTTGAAGCTATCCCTTTGCCCTATGCACAGGCCCGCACGCACACACACACACACATACACACACACACACACACACACACACACACACACACGGGGGCTTTGTGCACGTTAATCTGAACTGATTGCATGTCCACTTACATAAATTATGGACTCTAGTGGATGCATTATTACTCGAGTAATTAAAAAGGCATGCCAGGTTGCTGGATGCCGTCACCACATCACGACACACACACACATACACACACACACACACACACACACACACACACACACACACACACACACACACACACAACACACAAGACACACACACACACACACACACAGGCTGGAGAAAGATTTAGCATGGATGCAGTTTGAACTAAAAAAAAAGGCACTAAAATAAGCACACATCCTGAACACACCCCGTGGCTCGATTTTATATTTCTTTCCCACCTTCTCTGCTCTATCTCCTCTCCTTCTTCCCCTCCTTTCTATCTCCATCTTTCCTGCCTCACTTTCTTCCTTTCTCCGTCATTTATGCCTGCATTCATCCATCCGTCCATCCATCCTCTCATCCATCTTTCCTCCCATCTTTCCTAACGGCCTAAGGTTTCTCCACCTTCATTCACTGATTCTGTTTTTACTTTTTCTACCTCACATTTGGTCATTTGTCACTTGTTCTTTTTACACTTTCTCGATAAGGAAAGATACAACTTTATTGTGCGCTCACATGGAACTTTGTCTTGCATCAAATGCTACAGAGAATGAGACAGAATCACATAAAACATCTGTAAGATCACCCTCCAGCAATCATCAAAAAGACATGATACAAAACATCTGACGCACCTGTCCCTCGTCATGCACGCACGCACACAATCACACACACAGACACACACACACAACACACACATACACACACACATTTTACATCCAAACATGTCATATCATTAATGATTGTCCCTGTTGTGTGGTTGGTAGCATAGTATGTGTGTGTGTGTGTGTGTGTGTGTGTGTGTGTGTGTGTGTGGGGGGGTTATACAATGCCCTCTATCCATTCTTATTTGGACTCTTCCTCCCACTTCACTTCCTTTCCTTTCTTCCTCGTCCTTTTATTTATCATTGCATCTTCCTCTCTTCTCTCCCCGTCTTTGTTCTTTTCTATCCATGCACCACCATTTCATTCACTCACTCACTCACTTTCTTCCATTTTCACCTCATTTCTTACCTCCTTGTAAGGTCCCTACCTTTTCCATCCCATCTTTAATTTCCTTCTTTCTTCCTTCGTTTCTTCTCCTTTCTTCCTCGATACATTGAACTGTTCTGTCTTCCTTACATCCTTCTGTCGTTTGGTATTGTCTTCGCTCCCTACATTCTCTCCTCCTCCTCTTCTCCCTCCTTGCCTGTTCATAATACCAACATACGTTCAATTTTCTTCAATTTTGGATAATGTAATACAGCAAGATGACACAATTTTGGATATTGTAATATGGTAATATGACTGTTCTCGCAGTTCTATTATTTGCCTTTACCCACTTAGTCATTATATCCACTTTACTGATGATTATTTGTCCAACATAAGTGAAATCGATGTATTTGGTCAAAAATGTCGGGATATATGATTTTCTCCATATCGCCCAGCTATAGTTTGTAATGCAATTGTTGAGGGTAGCTAACTTAATTGATGTATTTGTTTCTTTACCTATAATCTTATTTTTTATTTTTTACTTTCCTTTACTTGTCTTGATAAAAGCATATGATAGGCATTTATTAGCTTTTGCTTGGACCTTATCTCAAAAAGCCTCGGTAGAATTTGTTCTGGTGGAATATGTGTACGTTCAAAAGTTGCTTTAGTTGTAGATACAGCAGAAATAAGAAAGGAAATAATAAAAGAATGGGAGGAAGCCAGATTAGGGAATACGAAGTCCATATCCACGATGTTCCACTTCCAGGATCCCTCTCTGTCCCCCTTTTCTGATGTCCGTTTTCGGATGTCCGTCCCCTTCCTCTTCCTTCGTGTTGGCGTTCTAACCTCTGGTGGATTTCTGAGGACTATGGTTACCTGCTCCTCAGATCTCAGCAGGGTAAATCCAGACAGCTAGCTAGACTATCTGTCCAATCAGAGTTTTCTGTTGCATGACTGATACAACTTTTCAACGTACATTTGTTCCACCAAAACAAGTTCCTTTCCAAGTCTTTTTTGCAGAGGCACCGTGGCTCCGTCTGGCGTTTAACACCGCCCAAGATGATTGTGATTGGTTTAAAGAAATGCCAATAAACCAGAGCACGTTTTTCTCCCATCCCAGAAATGCAGGTAGTCTTGCATATGCGAGATGCCAACAGCAAAATAATTTACATCATCAGAAATTTGATCTCAACAAGCTATTTAAGTCAAACAGTTGCTTGCCATTCATGTGTGCGAGGAGCCAGCAGAGTGTGCATGCATTAGGATTTATAATAACGATGCTAAAATGGCACTACAAGATGTCTCTGATGGAAGAGTAACACACAAAACAGGAGTTTGGCCTGAAGGTTAAACAAGTTGCAGAGAAGCAACCAACTCCTTTTGATGCTCATATGTCTATAGGTGGCTTTTATTTTTATTTTTAGAGCCCCGTTCCGTGGTCAGGTCTTTCCACTTTTTTTCTCCCTTCGAGCCAACAGTAAAGCTCAAATCAGTATGCAAAGTGTCACGGTGGGGCGGCTCCTCACAAGCAAAACATCTTGAGCTTTGCTGGAACTTTTGGACACCAAGTGTTGCCTCCAGATCGGAGAGGAGAGAAAAAAGCCCACTGAAAAAGAGACAGAGAGCATATCACCAGAAAGAAGAACGTCTGCTTCTCCCCCACACTCTTCCATCCAGCAGCCTCAATCTTGGCTGTAGCACGGTCGACTTAACACCTAAATATAGAGCATGCCGGCTATTCATGTAGTGTTATTGCAACGCTAATGCCCACAATCGCGGATTTTTGGAGGGGCTAGCCGGCCTTATAGCGCGACAGGCTCCTGAATATGCATGGTGCCGAGCAGCGGGAAGAGAGCGCCAGGCGAGACACAGAGGATTTGATGTTCAATAAAAGAGAAAGCCTTTGACATGGAATACGAGCGGGGCCCAGCCTCAATATAAAAGAACCAGGAGGGGAATTAGATGGATGGAGAATTCCTTCAGAAATACAGAGGAAAGACAGAAAAGAGAGTTATGAGAATAGGCAAAGGGGATATTTGAGTGTTTCTGAGTGTGTGTGTGTGTGTGTGTGTGTGTGTGTGTGTGTGTGTGTGTGCGCAAGTGACAGAAAAGCAAGCAGACACACACATACACTTCCTCTCCACGCCCTCTTTGACAGAATATGGATAATACCAACTTCAGATATAGCATAATGAAGTCATTGCAAAGTCTCAGTGCAGCTTCTCTTCTCCGACTCTTTAAAAAGCACTCCCACGCGCCTCCCACCAACTTTCTTCAAGCTTTAACGTGGCTTTTAAAGATTACCTTTACAATCACTTGAGTCACTTAACAGGCTCTTTAAATTAGACGAGGCCTGCAGGTCAGCCTCATTACAGATGCCATTAGCAACCATGCACCAAGGCTGTACAAGGAAATAGTTGTTTAAGGGCCCGCTAAGTGATAGTGGGTAATCCTCGCCAAGATGAATGCTAACCAAATGACATTTTCTCATTCAAGTGGCGTTGCATTGAGTGTGAGGATAATTTTGTTTTGCAGGACGTGATATTAATTGTATCCGTTTCAGCACACAAGGGTAATTAAAGGACATGGAGATTTTCATGCTTTACATGCCTGATTGGGACTTTCTCAGTGTGTGTTCCTGTTTTTAGTCTGTGTCATGCTGGGCGTAATGTACCTGTCTGAAAATGTTTGGTGTGTCCTGAGAAATTATTGCTGTAAGATGAAAAATTCAAATTAAAAATTAAAAAAATCACAATAAGAATGCAAAGAAAAAAACATTGCAGATGGTCTCCACTGTAAGCTCAACAACCAGTAGCCATGCTAGCATCCACACCTTTTTATGCAAATTAAGTAAGTGCTATCAACCTGCCAGCTGTCATGATCTGGAATAGTGGTTGTGTCATATTACTTGTCCATGCCTATGTCTTTCTTGTGTTATGTGTATGTGTTGTATTGTCGGAGTGTGTCACTGTGTTGTGTGTATATGTATCTATGCATTGGAGTGTTTTAAGCCATCGACCTGCTAGGGACTGCAGATTAAAATTAGCCTGTATGGCTAAATCTGGCAACTTGACATGTTGGACTCTAATGTGTGTTGTCCTTTTTGAATAAAGAAATCTAAACAAACAAATAAAAGGAAGAATTCATTATGAAAATAGTATATTTCCATTTAAATTTCATGAATATCGACACAAAGTTTGTACATTTGATCTCATCGTATTTTCCCTTATTCGTTGAACGGCTTATGCGATAAACGCTGACGGTAGCGTTATTTGCCTAATAAATAATGAATTGAGGTTTATGTAAAACAAAGAAGAAGAAGAAGAATCTTTAGGTTCTTCCACGTATTTCCACTTGCCAAGGTGCTCTTGAGCAAGGCATCCTACAAGGACATTTTACAGATAGAGTACACTGCAAACCTTTTGATGTAACTGATCTTGGTCTTATTTATTTTAATGACATGCAGGATCATACTGTGATTGGCAATGCATTCTGGGAGAAAATAATAATATTACAGCGCTATCTCCGGATGTTACAGATTACAGGTAGTTACTGTTAATAATGCATCTTGGGAAAATAAAGGAAAAGGCAGGAATTACACTGCAGTCAGTGTATAACTGTAAATTCAAATGATACAGTAAGAAATAATACCTTAAAATGTAAAACTGTGGGTGCCTGAAAACCTTGATTAGTATATATATACATATGTAGATACATATGAAGAGGCTTCCTCCTCAACGCAGCAGGCCAGAGTTCGCCTCCTGCGGCCCTTTGCTGCATGTCATTCCCCCCTCTCTCTCACCTTTCATGTCTTCAGCTGTCCTGTCAATAAAGGCCTAAAAATGCCCAAAAAATCATCTAAAAGAAATGTCAAGCTGTATGCTTAGCCTACTGTAAATAAATGAGTTATTTGGCAAAGCTGCTGCCAGTATACTACTGTACATTCATAGTGAACAGGTTTACAGTAATAGGTCTAGAACACACTTTATAATTTACCCAACAATTTCCCCCAATTACCCAAAAGAGCATGCATTTTTGTGCATATCAAGCACTGTACTTAAGTACAAATGTTGAGGTACTTTACTTAAATCTTTACTTAACGTGCCAGTTCCTGCTTCTATTCCGTTACATTTCAAAGAGAAAAATTGTACTTTTTACTCCACTACATTCATCTGACAGCTTTAGTAACTTTACAAATTAAGATGTTTGCGCACAAAACACATGTAATGTATACAATTTGATCTGATAATAATAATAATAATAAACAATACAACGGTCTACAAGTTCAGCTCAAATGAACTGTTAAGATTGTTTCCGGTTTCTAAAATGGGAGGGTTTTTTCTGCATTGAATACTTTAACTTTTAATTATTTAAAGGTCCCATGACATGGTGCTCTTTGGATGCTGTTATATAGGCCTTAGTGGTCCCCTATTACTGTATCTGAAGTCTCTTTTATATAGACCTTACTGGTCCCCTAAAACTGTATCTGAAGCCTCTTTTTTATAGACCTTAGTGGTCTCCTAATACTGTATCTGAAGTCTCTTTTATATAGACCTTAGTGGTCCCCTAATACTGTATCTGAAGTCTCTTTTATATAGACCTTAGTGGTCTCCTAATACTGTATCTGAAGTCTTTTTATATAGACCTTAGTGGTCCCTAATATGTATCTGAAGTCTCTTTATATAGACCTTAGTGGTCCCCTAATCTGTATCTGAAGTCTCTTTTATATAGACCTTAGTGTGTCCCCTAATACTGTATCTGAAGTCTCTTTTATATAGACCTTAGTGGTCCCTAATACTGTATCTGAAGTCTCTTTTATATAGACCTTAGTGGTCCCCTAATACTGTATCTGAAGTCTCTTTTATAATACCTAGTGGTCCCTAATAGTGTTCTGAAGTCTCTTCCCAAAATTCAGCCTTGGTGCAGAATTCCAGCCACTAGAGCCAGTCCCACAATGAGATTTCCTCAGTGAATGCCATTTCTGAGTCTGTAGCTTTTGAGGAGGAGAAAGGGGGGGCAAGGTGGAGGCTGAGGGTGTGGCAAAGCAGAGAGAGGGAAGGAAACCTTGACCTCATAAGGGGCAAGATTCCAAAGGCAGAGCAGGATACCCAGGGCTCGGTTTACAGCTATCACCAT
>NC_045742.1:26744855-26747834 GCF_008692095.1 Etheostoma spectabile
CCACTGGGGGACCATAGGCCGGCTGGGGGAACTCATGTTAATGTTAAAAAAAATCAAAAAGTGCCATGGGACCTTTTAAGTTAATTTGCGTGATGATAGTTACGTACATGATAGTTATAGCAGTTGGTACGATGAACAGTGTCAATCATAGCCAGACAAACGTAACAGAACTATGACTAGAACTGATAGTAGTGGTAGGAGTGCAGGGCGCAGCATGGTGTATAAACCTAGCATCTATAGATATATAAAAATGCATGGATGACACTGTGGCTAAACAATGCACATATATTTCAACATATAGTCACATAAGTTGATGCAGGAACAGCATTGACATTCAGTCCCAGATTTACATCCACGCTGTATAATGCTCAGTCACGGATGCAGAAAGAGAGCCGTCTTCTGGGGGCCTGTTGGGGATGCCATGCGTGTGCTTTGGTTTGGGACAAGTTCTATATTAAGTGTGTTTTCCAACGCAATTAAGGCTTTGGCCTGATCCCTTCTGACACGGTAATTGTTATTTCAAACACAGATTAATAAATCATGGACATCTAGTTAAGAATTAAAATAGGTCTCCACCACCGGTGCAGCCCGGGCTAACCTCTACAGCCCAGTCCCTGAAACACACACACATACACACACACACACACTATCTCTATATGTTCTCCCATGCATAGACATAGACCATTATTACATGCTGCACTTCATCTCAGTGCATTAACGTTTGCAGTACATTTATAAATGTTGTACAGACATACACATTTGTATTCATGCAATGTGAATTTGTCAGTATGTTTCCACATAAGTAAAGATTATTCCTTACACCGTATTCATCAATATGTTTTCATTCATATTCCTGTGTCTGTCAATAAATTCCAATTACTTCTCAATTGATATACGTTCACCTCACGCTTTTTATTTCTTAATACACATTTGCATAACCGTTGAATGATGATCAGGCAATAGAGAACGCCACTACAATACTGCATGCTGGATAAAATTCCATTCAAAATGATGAGGCAAAATTAATTTGAGTGATGCAGAAATTGTTTGAATGTTAAGAAAAAGGCTGCAGCAAAAGCACAGGGATTATATTGTGACAACAAAGAAAACATATGGACACAACATATGGTCACCAAACACGTGGACAGTGCGTAAACCATGCAGAAGAAGTTTGAAAAATGTAGTTTTGTAAAAAGAAAAGTGCACATCAGCCAACCAAAGTGGCCATAAGGACACATAGGGACATCTATGAACAGCTGATGTGCACGTTGGTGCCATGCCACTGAAGATGTGTTGGTCTCTGAATGTGGACATCACGGCGGGACATGTTCACAGAGATAGACGGAACTGGCCTGATCAGCTGACCACGAGGATAACGTAAAATGCTAATCTCCAGTTTTTAACAGCAGAATAGGATAATGGGGATTAGTTAGGACTTTAACCTGGTTAGAGCTACAAAAAACGTGGCTTACTATATAATATGTATAAAATTGATTTGCATATTCAGCTGATCCTACAATAACGCCTAGAGCTCAAGTCTCAACTTCGCTAAGGTCCAGAATGGAAAATGAGATGTATGTATAGTTTATTGCCATGCTTTTTGTTTTATTTTGGTAGTCTGTTTTGCTGGTTTTGTATTTTTCTCTGTTTCCAGTTTTATTTTGACGGTTTGCTTTTCTGTCTTTTTCTGCTTCCTGCCTTTTGGTTTTTCCCGCTCTTGTGATTGCCTGATGTCTTCCACCTGTCTCTTGTTACCTCGTTAGCCTGTGTATTTAGTCTCTGTCTTCCGCTTGTCCCGTGTCAGATCATTGTGTTTTTGTTCCTGTCAAGTTCTCTGTTTCCTGGAGTTCCTTGTTTTTTGTACTACTTTATTTGTTTTGGTCAAATAATTCCTCAAAGTCAAACTTTATCCTGCCTGCCTGCTGTCTGCGTTTGAGTCCCTGACCCATGACACATTTATTCAAGAGAAAAAGTCAAATATGTTGACTGCATTATTGCATGTGGCTCACAGTCTTCTCTCTTACAGTTTGGGCTTCATAAGCCCTTCAAAAAGCCATTATAGAAATAAAGCGACCAAAACATTGAAAAAAGCAACTAAAATGCTGGGAAAAAGCATAAAAAACGTATATCAAAACAACTTAAAAAAGGCCCTTGTTAGTCTAAATTGATATGCTGGTCAGATGAAAATCTGCGAGAGGATGGGTGTGGCCTGCGAGCCTCGAGTTTCACACATGTGCTTTAGGTATACCTTTTAATGGTGCATACAACACTATTCCATTAAAAAAACAATGTATTTATATATTTATACATCATGTGTTAGTGTTAAAATATGGAACAATGAACCCTTAAGTCAAACATATCTGTGGATGGCTACCTCACCCACGGGCCAGTAGGCATAATTGTTGGGGAAATTGAAAAAAATGATTTCTCTGTACAAATAACATGTTGGATTCATGTTAATGTATATTTTCAGACATATGTATAATTAATGTTAAACTTTCAAACAATAATTTGGTCACCCCTCCACCCCTGTTAAAGATCTCTTGTCTAAATGTGCCAAAAAAAAAATCAAACAAAAACAAAGCAAAACATCAGAAGGGGACAAATGTCGGAAAAAGCGCCAAAAAAACCTGTAAATAAACGATGAAAATTGTAAAAAAAGGGGTAAAAACATCGGAAAAAGCTACAAAAATATTGAAATCTTAAATTAAAATAACAATAATAAAATGTGTGGCATTTAATTTCCCCGTTGTTCTTTTCCTAAACACTACCATCCCGTTGTCGTTGCACCCCCCCGGAGACGTGGCGTGTGACGTGTCCTTTTCCCGTTGTTCCAACCAGCATATCAGCATTTTTGACTTTTTCCACTAGGACACATTAATCGCTCATGTATCGTCAGAGCCTTGTTTCTGTCCTTACGTTCCAAAATTGATTTGTTGTTTTAGTTGTCTGAATTTGTCTAGTCCATATCGATGTCCT
>NC_045742.1:26747844-26767075 GCF_008692095.1 Etheostoma spectabile
CTGTCCCGACGTGCTGTAACCACGTTCAATGCTAAATGTTTCTGCACAACAGGAACCTGCTGAAAACCAGTTCTTAAACGGTTATAGTGTAATGTAATGTTACTTTTTAACTGTCCTGTATAATAAATATGAACACATTTATAAAATGAATGAATAAACCCAACCTCTGTATACATGCTTCCCATTACGTGCTGAGTCTTACTAAAAACAGGAGAAATTTAAAAAAAACGACAAACGTGTCCATGTACGCAAATCAGTACATTAAAAATAAAGTGACTGTACACAAACTGCCGCAAGACCGTGTTGGGTGTTCCTCAGGGCCCTTTTCTGGGCCCTCTCTAGGAGCGCCACCTGACTTTTGCCCACCGAAAGGACACTGGCGTACTCAAGACCCAGCCTGACCAAAGCAATGTAAATGGTAACGAGGTCCTTGCAAGGGAGGCCATATCTGGCAACAACTGACGGGAAATGGAGCCGCTTGGGTGCCTTCCTCAATGTGTGTCCGTCACAGTAACTTGAAATTGAATTTGGTGACCTGAATTTGAATTGTGAGAACCAAATGTGACGATATATAGAGAGTTGAATATTCATTGATGATCATATTTTATTGGATTTCAGCTCCAAACAAATAAATTCAATTTCAAACTATACTGTTCAGATTCCGTTTTTCAATGCAACGATTCAAGTTTAGCAATTCAAATTCAAATGTAAATGATTCTAATTCAGTTTATGTAGTTTTCTGTACATATTTCAGCCCATGTGGACTCCAGCCGTCTTCTCTGCGGGGGGAAAAAAAACAAAAAAACTTCTTCTTCTCGGTTTTAATTAGCAGATCACAAACAAAGCCCAAGGCTCATACTGCCACCTACGTAACTGAATTGGAGTGTGTAGAATAATCATTGGTATTAAAGGTCCCGCAGCATGAAAATGTCACTTTGTGAGGTTTTTAAATATTAATGAGTTCCTCCAGCCTGCCTATGGTGCCCCAGTGGCTAGAAATGGCGATTTGTGTAAATCGAGCCCTGGGTATGAGGTCATAAGGGGCGAGAGAGAGAGAGAGAGAGAGAGAGAGAGAGAGAGAGAGAGAGAGAGAGAGAGAGAGAGAGAGAGAGAGAGAGAGAGAGCAAACATGTGGCGGTCAGCATTGATTATATCAAATATGTCGATGTATGGGAAACTGAATGATGTGAAAACAATTATCGCGATAAAATCTTTTGCCAAATCACCTAGCCCTACACTCAAAATTTGATGTATTATTCTTCAATTTCTTTACCAGACTCACAGAGTTTGAAATTATGTGTCTAAAATCTAAAGTTTTTTTGTTTTTGTTGTTTTTTCAAGTGTGTTGATAGGGGTGTGTGTTTGATGGGCGTCGTGCCACGAAGAAATACATTGCTAAAATATTACAACGTGCCAACAATTTGGGATTTAAAGAGATAGAAGGATCCAGCCCAGCAAGTGTATATCCTGCATCTATATAGTAATGTCAACACACACACACACACACACACATGCACAGTATCCTTATAGAGACATGTCAACACACATACAATCTATACACAAATACCCTGAGTGGTACACAAGCACAGACTGTAAACATTGCGTTGTCACAAGCAAATACACAATACATACACACGTCATCTGTGTAGAAATGCACTTGCATGCACGCCAAAACACACACACACACACACACACACACACACACACACACACACAGACCCTCAGATGTTGTGGCAGTATTTACCACAGGCACATAAGACACAGTACATCAAAATAAATTGGAGCTGAAAGGAGGAGAAGGGAGGAAAACAAGCGGCAGAGTCTATATAATAAATGCAGGAGAGATGTTTCGGCATGTAGAGCTACTCCTCTATACACACTATATCTCCGACTCCACCTCCACCTCCACCCTTCTGTCCTTTATCCCACCTCTCTTGCTGCGACCTCAGTTTTCAAATCTTTCCCTCACTTATTTTGTTTTTCCTCTTAATTCCTCAGTTGTACTCTTCCAATCATCGTAACCCTTTTCTCTTTCCTCTGTCCATCCCTTTCCTTCTCCAGCCTTTACCCATCTCTTCCTCCCTTGCTCCGTCCCACCGTAAACTTCTGCCCACTTTTTCTTCCCCTCCATCTCTCCATTCTTTGTACATGTGAAGACCCGGAGAGTTGTGGCCCCATACAACATTTATGCTGAATAAAGTGTATGATGTCTTCTCTGTGCTGCCCCCCCTCCAAAAAAAATAAATTAAAAAAAACTTGCGCTCAAACACACACACACCACTCACACACCGAGTATCCGGCGGTCGACACAGAGCACTTTAGCTATCACTGTGGATTAGCCTGAGACCTGTAATGCACCTTTGAGTACGCCAGGGCCCTTTTAAGCCACAAGCCACATGCGCACACACATATTCATGACCGCACACACACCCACACACAAACACACAAGCGCACGTGGGCAAGCTTAAAAAACACGCCATGTGAACACACATGCACAAAATTGTGTGTTATTGTGTTGGGGAAATACCAAGCTTCTCTGTGTGTTTAGAAATCTAGAAAAATCATACACACACATCTCTGTACACACAATGGCACAGATTCACACTCACACACACATTGCATCTACCAGGAGGCTACAAAACATTGATGTGAGGTATGATTTGATTGAACGGCCAAATCATACCTGCCAGCATTTGGCGGTGAGGAAGAGGGAGATTTTCTGAAGGTAGTTGTTAGAATGACCCTACACCACAAATGAACACAATACTGTTGACTAAATCACTTTTGATTAGCCTTACCTCTGTAGCAATCCAAAATGTACAAAAATGTCACATATACTTGGGTAGTCTTGGTTTTCCCTGATATGTATTTGTGATCAATTGCAGAGTCAAGAAACATGTCTGCAACAAATTTTCTGAACTCATCACAGGAGCTCAAACACACGGCGCATCAGGCGGGATTGTTTGGGTTGCCAGGTAGTACAACAACAAATCCTACAGTCTGGACGTATGACAGAAACTGGAAGCACCTATTTAAGGCATGAAACTGGAAGCAGGTAGAGGTAGAATAAGAAGAATCCCCCCCAAAAATGGAGATTGTTGGCAAGCTTGCCTAAATAATCATATCTGATACACATGGCCATGAGCTTAAATAAACACACAACTGGGATCTTGACTTTGACATGTAGGAAAAAGAAAAAAAAGTCACAATCTCGACTTTCAAACTCGAGATCTCGAGTTTAGTGTTTGTCCCTGGTAGGCTACTTTTTTTTTTTCTTCTTTTTTTTTCCTCCATGAAAGTCAAGATCTCAAGTTTTGAGTTTGTCTCCAGTACATGGTTTTTTTTTTTTTCCCCCTCCATGTCACCTCTGGGGCTCAGTAACACACTTCTACGTACTCTAAGAGGATGTTTTAAATAACTAAGAGGAGGGATGTATGTGGAGGCACTGAGGGAAAAGGCAAAGGCTCTCAGATGCACTCTGAATGTACTGTACTATCTTTTAAAATTGGATTTGGCATGAATAGTTGGCGTGAAAAGAACACAGGGCTGTGAAAAGGAAGGTGGATCAAAAAGGCCACAGCTGGCCATATAACTGAGGTATAGCGCAATGAGTTGAGCAAAGCAGTCACGTTCCCAGGGAGCTGGCGTGGGCTACCGCTTCATGGCAGAGCATTTTTTTGCTCTTAGATGTTTTAATTCAATTTTATTTGTGGTGTCAAATCTTAACAGAAGTTATCGCAGGCCACAATAGATTAAGTCATAATTGGCATGATGTAGTGTCATGTAATCCAGTCCATCAGCAGATTCAATACAATTTCATCAAGAGGACATATCTCGCCCCAGTGATAATGCACCACATGAAGGTAATTAATAGTTATTTATGCACTTTCTGCCAATTAAAAACCCAAAGGTACATTTCTTCACATGTTCTGGGAGTGCTGTCCTGTTGGTCAGTTCTGGAACAATATTGCATCCAAAGTATCTGCCCTGATTAATGTTACTGTACCTGTCACTGTCAGCCCTTCACCTCTTTAAAACTCAGAAACGTGCTGTGTTTGCTGGACTTACAGCTGCTAAAAAAATGAAAACCTGTTGGAAGCCACCTCACAATTTGTCTGATCATACACGAACCCTTTCCTTTCTGGATGTCATATATATGGAGCTCGCTATGGCGCTAAGGGGACCTTGGATTCGTGGCTCAGCCTGGCTGAGTCCTTGAAGGCCAGACTTTTGTTTTTGCCCCCTTGGTACTGTCTGTGCTTGTGTTTGGTCCCTGTGTGTCTTGTGTCCGTCTCGCTGTCGATGTCTTTTCTTTGTTTGTTTGTTTGTTTGTGTGTCTGTTTTTGTGTGTCTTGCTGTTGAGCTGCGAGCTCTGTTGTGTTATTGTTAGGTCTCCCTCCTCCCTGTCTTTCCTCTCTTTTTTCTCTCTTTGGTCGTGGGATGCGTTCCTATGTCCCAGTGTATTGTTCAATTGTTTGAATATAAATAAAATACAAATATTTGACCACAGAAAAATAGCTTAAGTCTAAACCACACCATAATTTACAAGAAACCACAAAGAAATGCCAAGTAACCAGAGCACGTTTTTCTCCCAACCCGGAATGCTGGAAGGAAGGTCTGGCAATGTGAGACTACTGTGGAGTGATGCATTTGTGGAAATAAATGTGTATCTGAACCATGAGACAGAGCTCCAGGAACGGGCACAAAAACAGGTCTTCTGGGTTTCTACAAGAGAAGGGTGAAGTGGCTTTATTGGATTCTGATTAAGACCTCTATTGTGGATTGCCCTTTAGGCTCCCATTTAGGTAGAATAAATTGATAGTGGCATCCATAGATTTGCTATTTATCAAACTACTCTTTGCATTTGTAACGGTTAAGTTGTGTGATCATCTCTTTCTCAAAATCAAAACTATTTTTTGTGCGGTCTTGCCTTTATCACCAACCTGACTTGCACTGAAGGGACACTTTTATCTGCACTTTGCTGTGTGCAAATTGTTGAAGAACTTTCCTTTGTTTATACCTCTTTATATAAATCCTGTCACGAACACGTGTGTTTGTGGTCTCGTTGATTCTGCTATTTGCAGTCGCTTTAACAAAATGCTTGTCAGTACACAGGAGCTCCAGAAGTCTCAAAAAGACTGTCTTCATCTGGTGAGTTTTGAAAGTATTTCTTCAGAGGAATACAAGTGTTGCACTGTCTGATGGTGTCCTAGAATTGTCTTGCAGAACAGCTGACCCTATTAAAAGGTTTTCATGAATGTGCTTGTACATGCATTTGTGGTGTGTGTGAGTGTGTTGCCTGTGGAGAATATCGGGGAGAATCAAAAGGACCCTTGACTGGCTGGCCAGGACAGATCAGTGTGCGACAGCCCACAAAGCGGCCCCCAAGGACCCCCGTGGATGACCTTGCGTCTAAACTGAATGCAACCCCCTAATCCAGTGTGTCACCTCACACACCCGGGCTCTTCACCTCCCGATGGAAAGATGAATAAAAGAGAAAGGGCCTCTCGCTGCCCTCGCTCTGCAAGAAAATACAGCAGTGGAGAGTGGAAGAGATGACCTTATAAGAAGTAGCAGATGAGATCAGATGGTGTGATGACAGGTCAAAGGAGGAGGTAGAAGTAAAAAAATGAGGGAGAGAGAAAGATAAAGATTAGGAGGGGAGGGTTAAAGAAGTGGGGCAGAGAAGAGGCAGGGAGCGCAAACAGTGAGTGCAGAGCAATGTAGTGTGGAGAGTGGGGACTGAGGAGGATTAAGTGGTCATGCTGGGCTTCTGTGTGTGTGTGTGTGTGTGTGTGTGTGTGTGTGTGTGTGTGTGTGTGTGTGTGTGTGTGTAGTTTAGCAATAGAGAGGCTACAATAGGATTGTTTTGATGTCACCAATCAGTTCACACACTCTGTAAGAGCGCACAAACATGTATTTGTACTCCTTCCATTAATTATATCGGTTTCAAAGTCTACACTCTCACACTTTAACCTTCCCCGGTCGTAGCCGTTAACAAACCCTTACCAAACCCATGTCCCAAAGGAATTCAATCTGGAGAGACAGGATTGCAGATATGCAAATACGGTTTATTGTACAGCTCAATAAAATGTACAAAGTCTTTGGCAATTAGACTCCATTGCTACACGAATATTTCATATGGGTACATAGGGGTAGAGAAACATAAAACCCCCAGATGGAATCTAGACATCGGTGTTGGGGACGAAGGAGCCCGAAGACCAGACCGAAGGAGGCTCCGGACCGGTCTGGAGTAGATGACTGGAGTAGATGACTGGAGGTGGAAGGGGGGGTGGAGGGTTGCACTCTTTGCTTGCAACAACAGCTGATAGCAAAGGGAGAAACAGATTTTTTAAAAGCAGGGTTGTGACTCTGTGATTGGCCCTTGCAATTTGTGCACGATTCTGATTTGTTAAGCAGGAAGGTGAACGCCTCCAACAGCTGATTCCATTTAGGAAGAGCAATGATTAAGAGTGAGATCTTCCTGAAAAAATTAAAACTCAGCTACATTTCAATCAGGAGAAACTAGTTGCAGACATGCTACAGTTATACACCGCATGATAACATGTGCATTTATTTGGATAACAGCTGAAGTGATTTAGTAGTGCATTGATTAAAAGTTAGGTTTTCCTAAAAGAATTTACGCTGAGTTACATCAGTGACAGCCACACGAGACATTGTAAATTCAAGACAAGTTAATTCAATTCAACGACAGTTTTTCACTTTTGCAAACCAAAAGTCTACCCCATTGTTTTTCCTCTGACACCCTAACATCAATCCATTTTTTTACAGGTTCATCGTACAATCCACAAACAGTTAGTCCATACTTCTGTCCGTCTATTTTCCGTCACTTATGGAAGTGCAGATTGGGGTGGAAGCCGGATGAGAAAAGTAGCAAAGGGCACCCTGGCTCCTAACTACTGGCTCCAGCTTCTCCCTGGGAGTTCTTAGGCATTCACTGGCATCAAATAGGCGCCCTGATCAGATGTCCAAAACACCTAAACTGGTTTCTTTCAACACAAAGGAACAACAGTATTACTACAATCATCTTCTGAATATCTGGAGTCCTCGCTCTGTCTCTTAACTCACTCATCTTGCACAATAAACTAATTCACCCAAAGCTCACAACGATAGGTAAGGGTTGGCAACTGGTAAATGAAGAGCTTTGCCTTCTTGCTTAGCCCTCTCTTCACCAGTGCTCTCTGCATTGCGGCCAACACTGCACTGCTCCATCAATAAAACCCATGCTCCACCTTAAGCTCACTTTTGAAGTTTCCAAGCCCTATATGTCCATGGCGCCCACGCTCCCAACCAGATATCTGCAATCATAAGCCTTCTCCGAGTCCATTAGGCCTGGCAAACCCGGTTCCTTTTGAGGATTTGGGTTATTCTGAGTCACCCACTGAAATGAACCAGGTTGGGCGAGTCACTTGATTTAGTATTGCTAAATCGCCAAGGAAACTCAGTCCTGGCCCATTGTCTCTAACCACTAATGTAGTAGGAAGTTCTGTAGATTCACTTGGTGCAGACTCACTTTTTCAGATCTGGTATGTTTGAGTCCACCCACTCGCCACTTCATATAGCTGGTAACAGGAGAGACATTTAGTGACGAGAAAGAAAGCATTTTACTATTTATGTATTGTTTCAAGTTTGTGTAGCCTCAGCAATATATAGGCTTTCAATGTACACATAAAACAAGAATGGAGAAATGCCCCAAGTGAATCAAGTATTATTATTATGTTTTGAATTGACTCGTGACAGACTGCTTCTGCTCGACCTAATTTCATTTAGTCTTCCTTAAAGGTCCCATGACATGGTGCTCTTTGGATGCTTTTACGTAGACCTTAGTGGTCCCCTAATACTGTATCTGAAGTCTCTTTTATATAGACCTTAGTGGTCCCCTAATACTGTATCTGAAGTCTCTTTTATATAGACCTTAGTGGTCTCCTAATACTGTATCTGAAGTCTCTTTTATATAGACCTTAGTGGTCCCTAATACTGTATCCAAAGTCTCTTTTATATAGACCTTAGTGGTCCCCTAATACTGTATCTGAAGTCTCTTTTATATAGACGTTAGTGGTCCCTAATACTGTATCTGAAGTCTCTTTTATATAGACCTTAGTGGTCCCCTAATACTGTATCTAAAGTCTCTTTTATATAGACCTTAGTGGTCCCCTAATACTGTATCTGAAGTCTTTTATATAGACCTCAGTGGTCTCCTAATACTGTATCTGAAGTCTCTTTTATATAGACCTTAGTGGTCCCCTAATACTGTATCTGAAGTCTCTTTTATATAGAACTTAGTGGTCTCCTAATACTGTATCTGAAGTCTCTTTTATATAGACCTTAGTGGTCCCCTAAATCTCTTTCCCAAAATTCCGCCTTGGTGCCGAATTACAACCACTAGAACCAGTTCCAGTATTTGTACCAGACCTTTACATTTTTTTTACGCTTGCATGTCAGTATAAATTGATACATTAAATAAAGAGGAAGGGTATCTGTTCTCTGAGGGGCATGAGTAACGGATACCACAAGCACTTCTAAAAACACTCTCTGTGTGGATTGACACACACACAAATTGAACCATTTTTCGGTAAGTGACATGATGCAAGAAACGTTTCTCACATCAGAGCCTGTAGCTAACTAGTGCTCATTGGTAAGTCAAGTGGAACCAGTTGGTGGCACTCTGCAAACAAACAAGTGGTCAGAATAAAGTTGTTTCTTTCAGTTGACCTTTTGTCAACATCACAACAACTTGGAAAGAGGGTGTTCACAACTCATTTCACACATGTAAAGAATGTTCGGGAGACCTTGATAAATTTCACAGAAGCATTTAATGAACACTCAATCGAGGAGAAAATTAAGCAGGCGGTACAGGGCAGCCACGATGTGTTATGGTGCAGTGTTGTCCCAACTCTCTGAAGTTCCTGTCCTCCTGAAGGTGAATTTAAACTCACGCTGAAGACGTAACGTTCTGCTGAACCTTGAACAAAGATATTGCAGACGCCGTAAAACCAGATATTAAATCATGTCTCAGGAGACAGCCCTGAGACAAAACATTCCCCTTATCATGTAGCGGCCTATGAAGACACTCTGAATCTGTAGATAGACAAAGAGTTATACATGAAGAGGTTGGGTTGTTAAAGACTGGCCGAATATTCTCGTCCCCTGACATGTGACCTATGGATCACCTGACGTTGCCATGTAAGCTTTCCCTTAGTCTCATCATACCACAACACGGTGTTTCTGGAAATTCAACCACAGCGGGAAGCACATGGACTTTTTTTCCGGGCAGAAACCGCAGCAGCAGAGTGTGGTGGGGGGGGGCAGTTGTAACCTAGCATGATCAGATGCATAAGCCGGTGTAAAAGTTGAATTCCGGCCAATTTATAAGTTAATGTTGATTGCTATGAATATGCAAATTCAATCAATAGAAAAAAAAAAAGTGTCAGAATCGGTGCTGTCAACACAGTGTAGCTGCAACGGCAGTTGTCAGAGCCACTTTTAGAGTGCCTTTGTGCCTCTTAACACACAAAAAGTTTGAAGTTCAATGAACTTCATAAAAGTGCAATGCTCAATCTATGGAACAATAACACTGTCTCTTTTGTCAGGGCATGCTGGAGTCTATAGAACAACCTTAAACAACTAACAAATTCAGTCTCACAAAAGTATCTTTAATCCTTTCTGTGATCAGAATGTTGAACCAGCAAGAATCGCCAAGAATGTACTCAGGGGCAAACTTCAACATACGCCTCTTGAATAGAGCCACTGTTTTCATCCACAGCATCAATACACACATTCTTGCAAGTTGATGAGAACAATGTGTCGATCTACAAATGGTGTGTTCAGTAAGACCGTCTCTGGTCTGAACCAGGCGGAAGAAGTTGAAAGAAAAGAAAAGTGAAGCACTGCAAGGCCTTGGCAAGTTCTGCTGTTGTTCATCCCTGTTGTTAATATCAACAGTTACACTGATTGTCACGTAATACCAAAAAATAAGTACAATTAATATTTAGAAGCAATTATATCGACACATCTATGCATCAAAGAATCAGCTGTGTCTTGTTTTCATGGAGGCAGCAAGTTGCAAGAGTACAGCCTAGTGGCGTGTGTGTGTGTGTGTGTGTGTGTGTGTGTGTGTGTGTGTGTGTGTGTGTGTGTGTGTGTGTGTGTGTCCATCTAATTCACATGGGCACTCTAATCAATATATTTGATGGGACTGAAGTGTCTACAGTCTGCAGGAATCTTTAAATGGGTTACCATGGTTACTTCAGCCTCATACATCTCGTGTATGCACACAAACACTCAAGAGATGTTAAAAAAGGAGCATATGCTCAATTTCTGAGTACAGGCAAAAGATGTACACTCATACGCACAAACACGCACATACATGCACACCCCTCTGTCTACACAAGTAAATGCACTAAGGTTGTGGGGGGGCGGATAGAAAATTGTACGTATCTTTATTTTCCCTTGAATGGATTTATTGATTTTACCAATGATTAACCTAAATATTTTTGACTTAATAAAATCTATATTGTACAGCTGAGGGCGACAACATATCACTTTCCAGCGTAACAAAAAGAAAACGCAGAAAATCCATGTTATGCACTACAAATGAAATAAATGGCAGACTGACTGGCGTGATGTGATATGCGTTTTGTTTTTTAGAAAACAATTAGTTATTAGCAATGTCTATAGATGTATTGTATATTGTATTCTATCTCTTATTCAACTTTAGTTTTTGTTAAAGAAGGAAAGCAAATCGCAATGCTCCATACATTG
This sequence comes from Etheostoma spectabile, assembly GCF_008692095.1. Classification (NCBI taxonomy): domain Eukaryota; kingdom Metazoa; phylum Chordata; class Actinopteri; order Perciformes; family Percidae; genus Etheostoma; species Etheostoma spectabile. The sequence goes on from NC_045742.1 coordinate 26,758,627, forward strand.
AATTGCAATCAATCTAGAATCACAATCAGTAAAAATTAACAATAGAAATCGAATTGCCACGCATGTATCGTGAACGACACACTCTCACTTGGGAAAGAATCGAATCGGGACCGAAGCATCGTCATGGCCCATTATACACACGTTCAGTTTAACTCGTGCACAATACTTCTTTTTCTCGGACACTGAAATAACTTTCTGCAAAAACACAAACACACACACACACAGACACACTGCTGCGACCCCAGAGAGCAGGCCAGCTGTGTGTGTGCCGGAGCAGTAACCCCGGCGTTAATTATAAATCAATGGGCCAACTGCAAACGCACACAGAGTGCATCTCTGCCTGGCACACATGACTCCTCCCGTGCATGTCGACATCCATAGGGTGTAGAAGCCGTTTAAAGTGTCGGGGCCTCTGCAATATTCATGGCTGATTATAACAGATGGCAGACACACAGAGCACAGCACGCTGCACTGATACAGGACAATGATACAAACAGAGTGACGGAGGAGTGGAGGGTTAGGGCCAGGGATCATAACCTGATAACCTCTCCAGCAGACTGCCTGAAGGATAGATTGCAGGGTATTACAATTTTTTTTTTTAAACAGCAAAAGTGTCAATACTAAAACTTTTAAAGGGAAATCCTCTTCTAGACTTTCAATACGTTGCATGTAGATAACTAATAAGCATACTTAAATGGAATTTGCAGATGTTTTTTTTTTTTTCTCAGTTTTTAGCTGATCTAAAATGAATATGGCTTTAGGTGGCTATGTGGTACCTTATCTTCTCTTCTGTTCTGAGTTTTATTCATTTTTTAAAAATTTGTTTAAGATCTGTGAAAAATTCTGCGAGACGTTTTGTGAAACATTCTGCACAATAATCTGCGTCTGCAGATTGCGTGTGATCCTGCTGATAATTTCAAGCAAATGGATGTTGATGTGTTGTATTTTACTTTTTTGTTTCATGTCCTTTCCTTCCACCTGTTCTGTCTAATTGTACCTCTGCTTACATTCTTTCACAGGCCACAGTAAACTTGCCTGAACATGAAACAAAATAGTTAAGTCATGTAAACCTCTCTATTGTAACCTTACAACTTTTATACATACCTGAGACTTTCTGACAGAGAATGTTGTTGTTCCGTCTTTACGACTAAGTACCATGTGCTTTATAAGGAGGTGGTCCAGGCACGTCCAGCTGGGAGGAGGCCTGGGGTAGACCCAGGACTAGGTGGAGGGATTATATCTCCAACCTGGCCTGGGAACGCCTCGGGATCCCCCAGTCGGAGCTCGTTGTTGTGGCTCGCAAAAGGGAAGTTTGGGGTCCCCTGCTGGAGCTGCTGCCCCTGGATAAGTGGACGCAGATGGATGGATGGATGGATGGATGGACGCACCATTTTATCACCTGTCTTTTAAAGACACCCTCTTGAAAATGCCCAGTTTGCTCTGATTGGTCAGTGTTTCCAGGTCTTCTACATCTGTTCCCTTGGGCTCTCTGCACTATCAATGAAGCCAGGAAAAGACTGTAACAGCACTGTAGCGCCACGTTCTACCTATGTAGAGTATAGTTGTGACATCACAACCCTAAGGAAGTCCTAACTGCTCGTTTAAAGGCAACTTATTTCAATGCGGACTGTGTGCAATTCTCTGTGGATGGAACGTATTCATACTTCCCCAGTATTTATACAGCACCTTGACCTGCTTCATAATCAAAAAACATGGAAATCTCACTTTACAATATGGGACCTTTAAGAATTTTCTGAAGTTTGGTAATGACAATAAAGTCATATATATATATATATATATATATACATATATATATATATATATATATTGAGTCATTCCCCGGAGTCCTTATGTTCTTTTTTCCCCAGCATGTTCCCTCGGATCAGGGAGGCTCCAAAATCATGTTAGCAGCTGTCGCCATGGTCCCACTACACGTTCTGCGGTGCCATGTTCATCTGCTACGCTCTGCGGTGCCCAGCTACGTCCTGCTACGTCCTGCTGGGCCTTGTAATGCCGCACAGTGCCCTGCTATACCATGAACTACTACAAAGAACTGCTACAAACTATTATTTTTTCTATTTTTGTTATTTCCACTAACCCCAACCGGCCCGTCAGACACCGCCTACCAAGAGCCTGGGTCTGTCCGAGGTTTCTTCCTAAAAGGAAGTTTTTCCTCTCCACTGTCGCACTGTTGCTTGCTCTGGAGGAAACTACTAGAACTGTTGGGTCCTTGTAAATTCTGGAGTATGGTCTAGACCTACTCTATCTGTAAAGTGTCTCGAGATAACTCTTGTTATGAATTGATACTATAAATAAAATTTAATTGAAATTGAATTGAATTAATGTGATTATAAGTGAAATAACTCCATGACAACTTATTAACTCCATTCATTGATTAAAGGGTCCCCTGCCACACAAAAACATTTTTACTTCCTTTTTTTTTCTAATATGTCAAGTCCATATGTGTTTGTGTTATGTGGTGAATGTGAAAATGAACTGCTACCTCCGCTGTCAGCTCTTGCCACTGGAAAGAAATAAGAGGAGAAATCAGGCCAATCACAACAGCTGGTCAGTCTGACGTCATGTTGCCTGAGCTCATTACTATTGGTTGGGTAATAGATGCTGATAGCCAGGCTGTCTTTGGCCAGCTGCTAGCCAATCAGAGTCAAGCAGCTTAGCTCGTTGACTATTAATGACAACGGGCACAAATGGAGCAGAGTCGTCCTGCAGGCTTTCTACACCACGCAAGAATGGCTTGACACAAGGTAACCATGGTAACCAAGTTAAAGAGTCCATGTTAGAACTTCAGACATTACCACAAAGTAATGAAATACGTGTGGCGGGGCCCCTTTAAGGCATTTGGGATACTGTTTAAAGCTCTGGAAGAGTTGCTAGCCTGTGTTCCCTGTGTCCCTCTTAATGATTTTTTTCTTTAATAGTTTGGAGAAAACCGCTAGATTTCATGAATAAACCTAATATCCGTTAGCTGAAAGGGTGTGTTGAAAAGATTATAAAACATGTCTTTTTTTATTAAAATTATTTTGCCCTCCGCGTAGACAGTGTTCACATATTGCTTATGTATTTATCCTCGTGTTTTATTATAAATAAACTTCAGATACCCCATTATCTTTGCTTTATAATTATTGTTGAGTTCATCAAAATTTAGCCTACAGGAGAAATGATTAAGAAAGTTAGTAAAATAACTTTTAGTTAAGATGTAAGTTGACATTTATTCCAATGATCCTCCATAGTTATTCAAGCTTATAAATACTAACAAAATATACACAATACTCAAAAGCAAGGAAAAGAATACATGGACTATTTCTAGGAATAACTTAAGAGATGTATTTTTTTTTAATTCAATCTACATAAAAAGACATTTTCTTATAATGTATACACCTCCTTATGTATAGTTGGCCAATAAAAATTTTCAATCAGAGAAACGCAAATGCCTCTGCAACATCCACTGGGGTTATTATTGCAAAGTGGGAACACACACACACACACACACACACACACACACAAACACGCAAAGAGAAAGCAGAGGAAACAACAATAGATTATATGCAACTCCTCAGCTGTTTCCAGTCATAAAGTAATATGTGTATTCATTTTTATATGCTGAAAATGAATAGGAGCCCAAGGGAAACTACATTGTAGCAATGGAGAATAATGTTAGAGAGACGCATGTGAATACTAATATGCATTACTGCGTCAAAAACAAATATTTCATTGACAGAGGCTAATTTAATCAACACGTATTGTGTACATTAATGGCTCATTTTACACCTGTTTTATCGTAAATCATAGCATTTTATATTTATTATTCATATATTGTATCCTCCTACGATTGTGTCAGTTTTTTTAAACAGCTTTTTAGAAATTTTAGGTTCGTGCACTACTCATTTATTTCCCAGTTAGGTGAAGGGGGTGTTTTCTTTATCCTATTTTGATGCACATTTTTAATCATCGCATTAGAAAAGCTGGATGGAAACGTTGTTTGTTAGAAAATACTTCTTCCATTGCAAGTTTTAAGCCCGCTTGAAGTGGTCTTTGCCTTTGTCGATGAGTTAGTGGGCTAAACGGGATATGGAAACGCCTGACGTAGCTAACACTAAACTCACAGGACTCACCGGCTGTCCGTGGCTCCTGGACACTCCTATAATGTGTCTTTGTTGCTGGACAGCATTACACATGGACAATACTCGCAGACCAACCTGTTCTCACTCCCAACTTGTAAACACCTGGGCAGTGGCTCTTAACGTCAGCTACAGACACACATGGCCTGTGGCATCTGTACTGGACGCACTGTGCATAGCAGTAGCCCGACCGCGGCACTTTAAGATGACGTAGTATTAAGATCAACAATGGTAGCGAGTAGTATGAAAGACCAAAAATCCAGAAAAGGTTGTTGGGGTGACCAATGGGTCAAACAACACAGGACTTTCTCTCAGAAGACTCACGTCCTGTTCTTGCCCCTTTTAACCCAACCCACAATCTTTTCCTAAACCCAACTGTCCCATTCTGGTACCACATGTCAGTTCAACACATGTCCTGACCCAGAGCGTCACATTGACGCCAAAAGTCCCAACCAAGTCTAAATGTGACGCTAGAGGAGACTTTTTGCGTCATTACCAAACGCCAAAGGCACCAGACCAAGCGTCCCAGAGCCATCCTGTACGGCGAGCTGTAGACAGGCTCATGGCCTGCTGGTCACCCGGACAATACGCTTCAAGAATGTCTGTAAAAGCGACATGAAGCAGGCAGGCATCAACCCCCAACACAGAGGAAGCTGCAAATGTCGGCAGCGCTTTGGAGGCAGACGTTTCGCTGCAGGAACTGGGCGACGCAAACGCCTGGCGCACCTCTGTTCTGCAGGAGAAGAACCAGAAGGGGAAACTGCGAGCTGCGACCTTCACTAGAGGGTGACACTTTTTGGGGATTCCCAGGAGTCCCGCAGGACGGTAGTCAATCTCACTGTTGGTAACGTTACTATAGGGATGGAGGAGCAATGATCGAGTCTCTCTCCAGACTCAAGTACGTTGTGAATGAAAAAAAAAAAAATGCTATATGGGGGCAACCAAGTCTGATAACTTACTTAACATAGGGAAGGGGATTTGGTAATCTTCCTCTAGGGATCTTGTGGGAGAAGATTTTTTATGGGAGGGGGGGCAGTCACGTGATCAGGACATGCCGGGAACATATTCGTGGGCTCGGGATCTAACCTCCACTCATGTACGAGTTTTCTCCATTCATCTGCGTCGACTGCAGAAGAAGACTCAATCCATTGTCAGACAGATGCCTATTTCCCACTCCCTTCAATTTTCATAAAATTATAAACCATTGTGTTCACCAGAGTTATATTTTGTGTGGTAAATTAGTTTTTTTGGATTGAACGATTTATGGTGATGAAACATTTTTGGTGTAGTCGTTTGGCCTAGGGGCTTTTGTGTAAAATTGTGCCTTGAAACTTGTGTGGGGTGTTGTGCGTATGTGAGTCTCTCACTGCATCAAAACAGTCCACACGTGTTTGTGTGTGTGTGTGTGTGTGTGTTTGTGCACATTCGTTACCATTGCTGCTGACTGTAAATCCCTAAAAAAAGGAGGGAGATCGTGAGAGAGTGATGACATGTAAGGTCACAAAGGTCCCATACATCTCACTGACACACCAACAGCGACATCGGCACAGGAAACCACAGGCAGAACAGCAGCCCGCCTCCAATGCTTCTGCACCTGACCATGCTTCCTATATGCACCCCCGCACACACTTCCTGATTCAGTGCGCACACATACACACACACAGGAAGTGAAAGGGGCCACAGTGTCAACAGGCAACTGATAGTAAGAAAGCAGGAGAGAAAGAGAGGGAGGGAGGAGAGATAAGGATAGGGAAACACACCCTGTATAAATCACTGACTCTGACAGGGTGAGAGAGAGAGAGAGAGAGAGAGAGAGAGAGAGAGAGAGAGAGAGAGAGAGAGAGCAGTAGATGAAGTGATGAAGAGTATCTCTTTCCCCACATTATTCCGAGTTATGTAACGCAGTGTAGTGTACCGGTAGGAGTCATTGTAAACAAATCCAGCCACACACATATTTATGCATTTATGCATCTGCAACACAGACGAGCCACAGTGGGCGTCCACGGTGAAAATGGATTCTCTGTCTGGGTTCTCTGCATGCACACAAACTCACCAATAAATATATATATGTATATATACATATATATATATATATATATATATATATATATATATATGGGACACACATATAAATATGCACACAGGTTCCAGCACTTTGAGACATTTCAGAGCAAGCAGCAGTTGAATGATGAAGAAACAGTGGGGTGTGAGAGAGAGAGAGAGAGAGAGAGAGAGAGAGAGAGAGAGAAAGAGAGAGAGAGAGAGAGAGAGAGGAGATGGTGGTACATAGTACATGAGTTTAAAAAATTAAAAAAATGATTGGAGAGAAAAGAGAGAGAAGCTGGTAACGTGTGTAGAGGCATTGGCAGAAAAGGAAGGAACAGAAAATGAAGTTTGAAAAAAAATCTAGCAAATAATGGGGTTATTCTAAAAGAGAGGAGGGTGGAGAAGAAATGGAAAAAAAAAGACGTTGAAAGGATACATGGAGGAAGAGCAGAGAGAACACTGGAGACCAGAGTGAGAAAAGAGAGGAAAGGAAAGGAAAAGGAAAAACAGGATAGGAGAAGAATAGAGAGAAAAGGAGAAGAGGAGTAGAGAGAAAAGGAGAAGAGGAGTGGAGAGAAGCAGTGAGGAAAGGAAACGAGATGGGAGGGTAACAAAACGAGGAGAGAAGAGGAAAAATAACGCAAGGAGAGGAGCAGCAGATCTCAACAGCTTGTAATCTTTACATATGTATGTTGATTTTTTTTACATTGCATCGTTACACGCCCACACGGAACCCAACTCACTTTATATCAATGTCAAGCCTCACTGTATACACATATATATATATATATATATATATATATATATATATATATATATATATATATATATATGTGTGTGTGTGTGTGTGTATATATGTATACATGTGTGTGTGTGTATATACAGTATATGATTGATATGATAAATAAGAAATATTTTTTAAATGCAGTGTATATATATATACTGCATGCATGTATGTGTATATATATATATATATATATATATATATATATATATACATACAGTCCTCTAGACCAGTGTTTCTCAAATGGGGGTATGTGTGCCCCTAGAGGTACTTTGGAGTACTTGCAGGTGGTACGTTCAAAATAATTCAAATTTATAAAATATTCAAGCATAACATGTAATGCAATAATTAGACTATAATAATGAATGAATCAAATGATGGAACAGTTGACAGATAGCATTTAAATGTTTTTGTTTAAAGACAGATTAGGGTCAGTGAATCTATCACTGCCGGCGCTGTATTGTACCTCTTTGTTTAGATTCTCCATCCACCAGAAAAGTTTTGTGCTGGTCAGTGGGTACTTGGTTCAAAAAAAGCAATTAAAAGGGGGTGCAGTATTGAAAAAATGTTTGATAAACACTGCTCTAGATTATGATAAAAATCCATTTGATAAAATAATAATAACATCTTGGCTTACATAGAATCTTTTGAAAGCATGCGTGACAAAAGGCTTCCCAGCAAAAGCCAAAAATAGCGCACGGACATCATGGGTACATGCCGATATTATCGGCCGATGTTAGGCATTTCCGATTTATCGGTATCATTCATCAGAATCATTTATAGTGACAAAGAAATGATTCTGATAAATGAATATTTAAAAAATAAACAAAAACGGACGGTGAACCATGTTATGAGTGCTGGCGTTGCACAGTTTGTCCACCAGAGGACACTCTACAACGTCCCTGTTGCCAACACTCTGATTATGTTTTGTTTATTATTGTGTATTAATTCAAAGGACTTTAAGTTTCATATCTTAAGTTTGTATTTTGATACATTTTATTAATCAGAACTTTAATATATTTTGATGTTCTTGTGTTCTGTTGTTACAATAAAACAAATTGTTCTGATATTGTTTTAGTGAGAAATAAAACAATATCAAATAACTACAAATAATTAATGTTAGGGATAACTGTTTATGTTTTGTCACGCATTTCTAGATTTTCTTTGCTTTAAATACATATCGGCTGATACATCTGAATATCGGATTTTTAAATAACCAAATATTTCCTTTAAAAATCCTTCATCCGTCAGGCTCTAGACGAGACCAAAAGAAGTTGGGAGAAGAGAGTAGGAACATGAAAAAAAGGGATTGATTGGTTTGATTCAGTCACAAAGACACATTGTGAGCCAAAATGGTGAAGAAGAAAAGAAAATGAACAACAAAAACCACAGAAACGTAGCTAAGTAAAAACACTAGTGGAGTACAACTAGCAAGAAGGTGCAAAGAAAGAACAAGATAGTAAGAGCTGAGTTAAGGTGC
>NC_045742.1:26767085-26767816 GCF_008692095.1 Etheostoma spectabile
TAGGGAGAGGGGGGGGGGGGCTGAGAGAAGGGATAGAGGAAGAGAGATAGTAACAAAGAGACTCTCTCTCTCTCTGAAGCATCTTAAGGCCTCAGACTCTCATGTATATTAATGGCGCTGAGATATGACAATGGCGACACAAAGCCTGTTTACAGGGAGCTGGCTGGCTGCAGCCAGGTTGAAGCTGTTTAGCATGCGACTCTGCAGGGATTTATCACACTGCACCCATGTCGGAGGCTGCTCAACTTAATACGGCGACACAGCTTTTTTGTAAGGTGCATTTACATTTCGCTACTTATTTTTTTTTTTTCTCCCCCCAGGCATTTAGCTGACGTGCTTATGCAGAGCAACTTGCTGTGAAAAGAACTCGTGGATCATCCCCTAAAACATTACAGGCAGATAGCATGAGAAGGGGTCAAAGGTCAGGGGTTGAGAGGTTTTTACGTCGCTATGTACAAGTCTAACCTCTTCTCACGACCAGCTCGTAAAACACTGAAGACTTGGTCAGTGGCTCTCAGTGTCCGACACAACAACACGGACACGGCAACAATCGCCCTTTAGGTCCGCTTGCGAGCAGCCTACGTGGCGCGAGCGTGGCGATTCTGCTGTGGCGTCACGGCTGTGTTTTCTTTGTCTTTACACACCAGAAACATTTCCCATTGATAAAATGCACTCAAGCAGTAGTTTATTTCATGTTAATAATAATAATGTATCCTTTATTAGTCTCACAA
>NC_045742.1:26767826-26775087 GCF_008692095.1 Etheostoma spectabile
TTACAATTTACACTCTGTTGTTATTACACACAGGCCTGATTTACACACACACACACACAGTACCTATACATGCACTAAATGGAGAGATGTCAGAGTGGGGGGGCTACCCCAAGCAGTTAAGGGTTTGGTGCCTTGCTCAAGAGAACCTTGTCACTGCCAAGGTACTTTGGTCCACATGGGGACTTGAACCAGCGACTCTTTGGTTCCCAACAGAACGCCCTATGGACTGAGCTACTGCCCCCCCAAACATAAACATATACTGAGTTGATAACAGCAGTATTGGCGGCACAATAGGCTACAGAATATTTCCTTCTGTGTTGCCAGTTGCAATATTTGAAAATCGATAATTATTCATTATTTTGTAAATTACATTTAAATCTGCATTTATGTCAAAACCTGGAGACGTTCAAACATCATAATGTAATTTCATAAATGTATTTGTGTCAAAATGACAATTCTAATATAAAGATATTTTAGTGCTTTTCCTTTTGCATTGTTTGTGTATTTGGTTGTGTTGTGTGTCTTGGCAGTGCGTTTGCTAAATGGTGTACATGTGCTGTGTCATTGATGGCGTTTTCTTAATGTGCTTGTGTATTGTCTATTTGCGTGTGTTTCGTTTAGGTGCAGTGTGTTTGTCCCTGTAGGCCACCGTACACTCCGCCCCTGGTACAATCTCAGAAACCTAAAATGCACACTGTGTCTGTATCAAGTAACACATCGTATGAACTGCAGTGATACATAAAACGAGCAATATTTTAATAAGACTAAACAATTCTGCAGAATCAATGCTAGTGCAAAGTGTGTAGTTGTATCTCTAGCTCTTCCTCCACCTGCTTGGGGAGAACAAGACAGAGCTGAGTCTCTCTCTCTCTCGCTGTCTCTCTCTGACACTCTCACCCTACCTCCCCCGTCCACGGTGATGCCCTGGTAGGGAGGGAGGTGTGGTGGTGGGGGAGCTCTGTGTGAGACAGATTCAAGTCTTTATTGGAAGATCATATGGGATGACTGAGGAATCCCATTACTTGTTGATTAAGTATTGATCCCGAGCCGTCCAAGTATTAACAAGTAAGCTAATATGGGCTGACCCATAGGACCAGTGGCTTGGAGTGTGTGTGTGTGTGTGTGTGTGTGTGTGTGTGTGTGTGTGTGTGTGTGTGTGTGTGGTGTTTGGTGGTGTGGTTTTGTATGTGTGTGTGTGTGTGTGTGGTGTGTGTGTGCTTGCGTCTGTGTACTCTGTGTTGTGTGACTAAATGAGAAATAGAGAAAGATGGGGAGAGGTAGAAAGAAGGAGTGTACCTGAACGTGTGACAGGTTGCGAGAGCCTGAGAAAGAAATTATCACAATAAAGACAGACGGAGAGAGAGGGACAGAAAGCGATTAAAGTTCCAGGCGACAGCGAGCCAAAGCGTGGGGAGAGTTGACTCCGTGAAGAAAAAGTGGAGCGAACTTAAGTGTTAACGAGTTAAAGGGAGAAAGAAAGAGAAAAAGGGGAGAGAGGTAGTTAAGCAAAGGGGGGGGGGGGGGAGGGTAGAAGGGGGAGGGAGGGAGGTTAGGTGCTTTAGGCTTTAGTTGAAATGTCAAGCGCTTACTGCCGAGTGGAGATCAATTCCTTCATTACTCTCTGCTCCTAACATTACCATCATCGCATGGCATTTCTGCAGGGAATTGATAGTCCCCCTATTACATACTACCTGCATCCAGACACACACACACACACACACACACACAGATAGTCAAGTGGAATTTCTTTAGGAAAGCACTTCAAATACATTTGCTGCAGGAAAACAATGGAAGACACGGAATACGTGTTACAGAAATAAATGAGTTAATCAGTTGATGTTTTTAAGTTTTAATGTAAAGAGTACAGTATACAGTAAGTGTTATTGAGATACTAATAATTCCATTCAAGATGAGGCCTAGCAAATGGCTCAAGACCAGAGGGGGGGGGGGCGCATCAGTCACCAAATTCCTATAAAGGACCATGTCAGAAAAAGCGTGACAAGGAAAAAGATAGATGCTGCAGCCAATAGTATTCTTAATTTAAATGAACATTATAGAACTTACTCAGAATTAGGATCTTTCTCTTGGAGACATATCTATCTTTGAAGGCTGAAGGGGGGGGGGGATTTTTTCCAGATTAGAGCAACAGCCCCTCCAAATATCTGTGAATATATTTCTGGCACTTTGGAGAGGTGTTCTCTAACCTTAACCCAACTCCTTCAAATAACAGAAACCATCTTTGGAAAAAAAATATTTTGAGGTTTACTTTGCTTTTTTAGTTTGTCCAATGGGTTCTATGCACAAACACAGAGGGGGGTCCACTCAGGGTGGGTCGCGGACAACTGGCCAATAAATATATAAATAAATAATTAAATAAATAAAATTCTATGGGCATCGGATTTTGGACATTTCTTTTATTTTGAATTTTCTTTTCTTTTTTTGATGGACATGCTTCAGGTAACCATCCTTTCATTAATGCTCACTTTAGGTTTTTCTTGATGTTTGGCTGTATTCGTGTGATGTCTGGAAATGATGGAGGAGACTTCACACACGACAAGTCCGATGTCCGTCCCCACAAACACACTTCTTTCACTGATAAACAACAAAGGGAGCCAATTTCCAATCAAAAACAATAAAAAACTACGGGTTGCAGTCATCTTCTTACCAGCTGTAAGTCCAGCAAACACAGCCCGTTTCTGAGTTCTAGAGAGCTGAAAGGTAGATCATTCAGAATCAAAACATTGACAGTAGCAGGCACACTAATACTAATCAATGTAGACATTTTGGATGCAATACTGTTCCAGAACTGATCAACAGGAGACCACTCCCAGACCATGGAAAGAAATGTGCCTTGTGCTTTTATTGAGCAGAACGTGCATAAAGAACTGTTAATTATTTTCATGTGATGCATTTTCACAGGGGTGAGATATGTCCTATGAATGAAATTCCAGTGAATCTATTGATGGTCTGGAGTGCGTGATACTTCTGGAATGCTAGACCATATATCATGCCAGTTGAGATCAACACTTAGGTCTGGGCAATTACATGCTCAGATCCTCTCAATAGGAATGGCGGAGCAGCCAGATACCACTAAGAACTGAAAAAGCCTGGATACCATCCCCCAGTTTTTAGGGTGCACAGGAAATATCTTCCGGATAGAATGGATGGACAAAGGCCTCTGCCAATGGATGCCATACGGCTGAGTTCTGATCTAAATTATCCAACCTTAAGTATCAATTTTACCTAAAACACGACATCCTTTCAGTTAATAGCATCGACAAGTGGTTTGTTCTCTCAGTGGTGCAGCGAGTGTCCTTCTCTCAAGGCTTCCAATGCTATGCTGACATGATTCTAGGAATTTATCAGTTTGTGTTTCTATTTTTAGGATGGAACTCCTTGGCTGAAATGTATTAGGAGATTCCCTGCTAAATAATGTCATCTATACTGCACTTCTGTAATCCTACAGGCCTTTCTCATGAACCAATTGTACAAAACGCTCCTTAAAGTAATGTCCTGTGATCCGTGAGCATTCCATGTATGAATATATTTGCTGTATGCCCCACAGTGACTACCCCTGCATAAGAATGCTGTGGGCCAGGTAAGGAAGAGGTCAGGGTGGATGGGTTGGGGTCATAAAACACAGGTAGGGGAGCAGAGTTCACTTCCTGGGTAAAGACTTTCACACAGGAAATGCTTGTTTGTTCCCCGGGAGTGTTTGATTCCAAACCACCATCTTTTTCCTAAACTTAACCAGTTGTCTTGGTGCCTAAGATGAACTGTTGTCCCTGCATGGCGCTCACATTCTGTCGTGCAAACTATAATGTCCCCTGTACTGAGACACCGCAAGCATTTTATCAGGTAAAGTACCAACTGCCGCTAACACGGCAACATATCACGGAGCTCTGTCCCCGCCTACCGGTGACCTATCGTCGGGTAAACTCAACGACCCACTGCCTCTGATTCGGCAAGATCCTACGGAGCTCTGTATTCGGCGTCACGTAACCAGCTGGCGGTCGCCTACTTTGGCAAAACTCTATCGGATTCGAAATTCTAAAACAACTGCCAGCCAACAATTGAGCCACTTCAGATAGACAGGCATTCAACCACCTGGCACCTTGTATCACACTGGAACCTGGGATGTCTCTTGAGGAAGCCTGTACACTAGATTCTGCAACCGTCCAAGGCACTCAATAACCTCCTATTGGCTTCATAAGTAACTGCCAACTAAAATAACCACACATCGGTTAAATATCAATTAATATCCATTGTAATCTACGTGTAATCCGTGCAGTCATCTGTGTATCTAAAGTAAACTCTGATGAAGTTTACTGCATTGGCATAGCATTATTTTCACAGCTTTGATATCACCTGCACTACTCTCATTTTTTTATCTTCTGTCCTCCAGCCACTGTAAATAATTCATTTTTCATTAAAAACTCATTACCACTAAAATCCCTGTGTTTATATTATCACAGAGCACTGGAGAAGAGAGAGAGAGATGGAAGGAGTGTGTGTGTGTGTGTGTGTGTGTGTGTGTGTGAGAGACGAAGAATGGAGTTGAAATATGAGGCAAAACCATAAATAGATTGTGCGCTCTAATGTGATTGTCATCCTGCGGTTGCTCTTTGTCTGCAGAGAATGCAGAGTGATGAGTCCAATGAGAGAGAGATCAATGCAAGACAGAGAGAGGAGAGAGGGAGGCTGCTGAAAGATGAGTGAAGAAAGAGGGAGTGATGACCAGCTTTTGCTGGATGTGTGGATAAGAGTGTGTGTGTGTGTGTGTGTGTGTGTATGTGTGTGTGTATGTGTGCCCTGCTGAGAAAGTGAGGGCTTATGTATTACACTGTTTTCATATGCAGATCAGTTGGTGTTATCATTTGCTGTTCAAAAGCTTTGGTGTATGTTTGTTTGTGTGAACGTACAGTACTGGATTGAAGCTTACTCATGTTACATAACGCCCTCTCTGGCAGCCATGTTGGAGGTTTGTGAGCACCGGTACATATTGGCATATCGGCGTTAGGAGTGGTAAGCAGTTGCATGTCAATTTCAGAAGAAGGACTGGAGAAAGCTTTTGTTATTTTAATATTTTTGGGGTTTTTGAATGTGGCGTTAATAAACGCACATTTTGAAATTCTAAATTATCAGCATGGTTTTGATGTTTGACAAAACTCCTACTCAAAAAGCGATATTGCAACATTTCATTTCAGATTTCAGAATTCAATCACATATCACCAAATATAAGACTTAGGTAAAGTAATTTCAAGCCCCGATACAATTTGTCCAGCACGTCCTAGGTTTGAGGAAAAAAAGATTTGAGGAATTTCACAGCAAACGCCAACGTTTCCGCTTTAGCGCCACATTGCCTCTGTACACACTGCTTTGGAAAAAAAATGGGCGTCACTAGGGGGAAAGCTTAAAAAGGTAAATATTAGAAGATATATGAAAATGCCACTAGACCTCGGAGGGTTAACATATAAGTGATGGCAGTCTCAAATGCCGACTACCAACACAGTCAACAAATGTGTACTGTTAAGAGTCCAAGCATTACATAACATTAATGGTATAGGGCTCCTTTCCTTGTGTGTTGCGTCCAACGTAAATGTAAGACTGAGCTCAAACTGTCTCTTTCAATAAGAATCAGTCTTTCAGAAGGTTTGTCTCCAGCGTGTGTGGCCTGCAAAGGGGAAAGCCTCTCTCCGCAACACTTAGCTCCTATGGCGCCAAAATGGCGGTCGGGGGAGGGGGAGGGGATTTAGTTAGCTGGTTAACTATCTATTTACAAACAAAAAGGGTACAGATATAAGGTATAAGGTACACAATAGCTACTTCGCTATGGGCTGGATGTGTGTGTGTGTGCGTGTGTGTTAGGTTAGTGAAAGAAGAAAGATGATTGGAGTCTTTGATTTCTTCACGTGTACAGTGACTAACTTCCGCGCAGTGGGAGAAGTAGCATGACAGTTCAATACTACATTAGTCAACACAACATCTCAGCCATGTACAGTGATCAGTACTTTCTCACAAATAGACAGCGGCCACCATCGGATTAATAATCAAACGCACACCGGTAGCACATTATTGATCAAATCACCTTAATGGTATAACACAATCGCAGCATCAGCGGTTATTACGTTAGTGACGTTTTATAGCTCAGGCCACCGGACATGGCTCCATGCATTACTTGCATCTCTTCATTTGTAGCCTGATTATTGCATGTATCTAACGTCTTATTCACTGGCCCTGGTGTTGTGTTTTTATTGAGGCGTTAGTTCTAATGTTTGCCTTTTGTGTCAGTCTGCTTGCGCGTGTGATTGGCCATGCCAGTGTTTGGCATTCCCCTCGACTCGCTGCCAGTCAATAAGGCGGCGTGATTATTCAAATGGGCCTCAGGTTTAACTCTCCCCTCCTCATTGACTTGATGAAGGTTTTAGTCCCGTTAAGAAGCTGACACACTTCATTACGGAGAACATTCCTCTATTGATTAAACCATTCCAAGGTCTGGCCTTTTTTTTTTTTCTCAGCAAGGATCTCCTCAGTAATAGCTGTAGTGCACTTAAACACACACACACACAGACACACAGGTATATACATACACTATTTACCCAGATAGATTGGGTGTGTAAATGTCAAATCATTTTAATGATATAGACCTAAGCAAGTAGCTCTTTAACACATGATGAGTCTAACTGCCAACCATGGGTGTTTCAATACTCAGATCTGATACTAATTTCATGACTTTTCTTTTAATAAACGTTGTCAAGAGCTATAGTCAGTGTATTCTGTCTAATTAATGAAACAGATCTAAAGGTGTGTGTGCTGACCACCAAGAGAGAGCAGAAGTGAAACTAGTACTGTGGGTACTGTTATTACTAAGGAAACCTCATTCACAATCTCACATGTTTAAGAAAATTACCATCGCACCCTTGGAACAGAGCCTCATTCAATTATAAGTTGTGTGTTTCACTCCATATGTTTAGATAATGTTGATTATTTTTTTTGACATGTCCAAATTGGTTTTGAAATTTGCATTTTTAAGTCAACAGCAAGGTCTGTATTCTGTATGCAGTATATTTATACACACACACACACAAAGGCACCCATACACTTAGGAGTTATATTTGCCACATTGGTGCTCTACATAAACCCTAGGTTTGGCCATTAAAGTTTAAAAGGTGTTGCCTTGTGAAACTAATCACCTGTTTAACAACATATGAGACAAGGTAAACTAGGATGTTACTTTATAGCGAGCACACACACACACACA
>NC_045742.1:26775097-26777261 GCF_008692095.1 Etheostoma spectabile
CACACACACACACACAGAAAGATACAGTATGTGGTGTGGAACAAATGTACTTGCCGAGGGCTACATCAAATCATTCCAGAAAATTTGACAGCATGTCTCATATTAACAAACATAAATAGGAAAAGTGGGGGGAAACAGAATCAAAAGTACATAAATAGCATATCATTCTTGCTGTATGGAAAACTTTATCTCGGTATGTAAATTCTAAATCTGCTGGGAGCAAGCTTTTCCGAAGCAAAATGTATACGAATGAAGAAAAATATGATTTCTCTCTTTCTTTCTTTCTTTCAACCTGACATAGAGATGAGCGTGTAAACTTATGAACTGAGGATTTGTTCTGTGTCAGCAGCTCGGAAGACCAAATGAAAACTTCATTGGCATTGTCACTGCGAACTGAAAGGTTTTTTTGTTGCTGATACAGCTTCAGTGAAATCAATAACCATTTAGGGAATTATAAGTTCATGCCAAATTTGAGTCTGTCAGAGGCTTAAATTAGCTACATCCACCACCGCCCACGCTGGGGAGCTTGTCTTCTCCGGCGAGATGCCAATTAATAATTGCTAAGTAATAATGTATATTACAGTATGCAAATATGCTTTCCATTCAGGTACTGTCATTAAAGTTGATGCACTTAAATATCTGTTCAAGGCAGATATTGAGCCCGTTTTTGATACATTCATATTTTAGTCAAAGTAATTACGCCCCATTTGTTGGTCCATCAGATAAACTTGTTGTAGTCTTAATTTCCACTGTACGCAAGTTTTATTTTCTTATTTCTGGTTGCTTCCAAAGTTTGTGGAATGCAAATGTTTTAGCGCTGACAAACTTGGCCAAAGTAATCAATATTAGGTCATTATAATACTATCTACTGAGTAAATTTAATTTAAAAAATCTGCTATGAAAAAAAAGATTAATTCAACATAATGTACCTTTCATTAGCACCAAGTCAATTAGTACACAGCCTGCATCCCCTAGTTTCTCTTTTTAACAGAAAAGCTTTTTCATTAATTCCAATCAGATGTACTTTCTTTTTCTTTTCTTCTTTCGATCAGATCACTTCCTGCAGATGTTTCACATTAAAAGCCTACCATAGGAATAGATTATGCCCCTGTGAGCCACTGGAAGGCTTTTAATGAGAAACATCTGTTAAAAATCATCATACATCAACAGCAATCTGAAACGGGAGCACATCAGAAAACAGGGAGGTACGATAAACAAGAGAATTAGGAATACAGGTTTCTTTCATTTTGTTCAGTTCAAACAATCAGACAACCCCAATGTTTAGGTGTATCTAAAATCTTGTCATCCTAGCAGTGATGGAGTACTTGAGTCCTGGACTCAGACTGCAGTCCGACTCAAGTCGCTATTCTCTGACTCGGACTCTAGCACTAATGACTCTGACTCGTAGTCAAGGATTTGTGAAATCGGACTCAAGCATTCATGAAATAGGACTCAGAAGTTGGATGGATTTTTTGGACTACTTATATGTGTAATAGGCAGTGATGGAGTACTCAAGCCCTGGACTTGGACTTGAGTCCCACTCGAGTCGCTATTCTTTGGACTCACAACTTGGACATTTCTTTGATGACTCAGACTCAGACTCAAAAACTCAGGACTCGAGACTTGACCCGGACCCGGAAAACTATAGTGATATATATTTGTGTTGCCTGGTTAGTGTTGAGATTCTTTGATAGCCTACTTTAGCTACCGCAAAACTCAACATTAGCAATGGTCAGTAACTTTGCACAGTACTTGCTCTTGAGCTGAATGTCTTTGAATATCTACTTTTTTAAGTTTAGTAGCTAATCTAACCATGAGTCAAGTTCATGCTTCAAAGAAATCCTTTCAAAACAACAAAAATCCACTAATTTACATTAGCTGTCAGAAGAAAGTTAACACAAATACCAACGGGGAATAAATATAGCCTAAACTCAATTTCTGCTCAGAACGAATGATTAGAGAACGCGCACTGTTCTTCCATTACACATGAGATAGGATTGTCTCCTTTCACTTTCCAGTGGACATGTGATTTAATAATAATAATACATTTTATTTAAAATGCCCTTTACATTTCAAATGAAATCTCAAAGTGCTACAGAAGCAAGAAGTTAAAAACAGTTCCCAGAATATAACAAAATCAACAAATAGCAATAAAACACCACAA
>NC_045742.1:26777276-26777448 GCF_008692095.1 Etheostoma spectabile
TATGACTGTTAAAAGGCCTTTTGAAATAGGAATGTCTTTAGGCCCTTCTTAAAAATCTTCACAGTTTGTGGGGCCCTTCGGGTCTCTGGGAGTGCATTCCAGAGCCGTGGGGCGACTGCCCGGAAGGCCCTGTCCCCCATAGTAGAGAGTTTAGTCCTTGGTTGGTGCAGGC
>NC_045742.1:26777458-26777595 GCF_008692095.1 Etheostoma spectabile
TGGAGATGGAGGAGCGGAGGTTTCCTGAGGTGGTGTGTGGGGTGAGGAGTTCACTGAGCTAAGCAGGGGCAGTTCCATGTATGCACTGGTGGGTGAGGAGACAGATTTTGTACTGAATTCTGTGTTTAATGGGCAGC
>NC_045742.1:26777605-26778355 GCF_008692095.1 Etheostoma spectabile
GTGGAGGGATTTCAGGACCGGAGTGATATGATCATATTTGCGCCTCCTCGCAAATTCAGTTGTAAATACAGCCGTTTAATGACCACATCCGAACCCTACCTATGACCTGGGCTGCAGCACAAGCCTAATGGGTCCGCCGCTCGCCTATATTTTATTTTCCGAGTCTTTTGGCCGACATTTCCGTGGAAGCTCCCCAACATACACATGCAGGCTTGATTGTGTGGGCGCCACCTCGGTGATTGCCTATTTAGTGAGTAATTATCCCTGTCTTTCTCACTCTCAGCCAACACAAGCACTGATTGAGTTCCTCTCATTGTGGGTAATGTCTTATTTATCATAAGAGCCCAGTTTGAGTTTTACAGAAAAGATAGAGCAGGCGTAAAGCGTAGTCGTCTGCAGCTCGGGAAGATAAGGCCGACAAAAACAAACAAAAAAACACCAGGTCAATCTAAGCTTGGGATGGCTTGGCATCAGGAAACGGAACTTAATGCTGTGTGGTGTGGTATGTTCCAAAATATAGTTTTCTTATATTGTGGATAATTCACAGTGTCAAGAAACCTGGGATAGAAAATGTAGAACACTGAAATATAAAATCCCATGAGTTTCTAGATGTGAAGACCAGTTTGTCCATATATTCCAGGCACCCAAAAAGGGATCATCCCCATAGATTTAGAATATACGTTCTATGTATATCTATGATCATCCCTATATTCCCCCAGCCTTATGTTCCCTCATTTCATTTAGGCTCTA
>NC_045742.1:26778365-26779278 GCF_008692095.1 Etheostoma spectabile
CCTATGTTCTCTCAAGCCCCCCCCACCCCCCCAAATTAGGCCTTGCATTCTCCAACTCCACGTTCCTTAATTTCTATTAAATCTCCCCCACATCAAAATTTGTCCTAATGTTCTCTCAGCCCACATAACCCCTCCCCCTGGTTGTCTGTTAAGGAGTTTGGGTGAGCTGAGGTACCGCAGGGACAATAGAACACAGTGTTAAGGTAACACAGGGCTGAGGGATCACAGGGCTCAGTGAAAAAAAGGACTGAGGGAGCACGCATTTGACACTAGATATTTTACTGTATATAGATTGATTGATACAGTTGTTGATTTCCTGGTTTTAATTTTTTAATTTTTAATTTTTAATTTTTTTATTTTTTTTATCCTAAATGTATATATTTTAGTTTACTCAATGAATTGTATGTATGTATTTCTTCTCACATCATTGATGCTTTGGAAATATTGTTATTTCTGACATTCATGCCAATAAAGCAATTTGAATTGAACTGAGAGCACAGGGTTGACTCCCACGGTTGTTTTTGTCAGCAACGTTTTTAGTGTGAAGGCATCTTCAAATCGAAATCAGACAACTTTCAACTAAAATCCAATAGGTTTGAGTGAGTAATAAGGCCTTGGCTGGTATTTTCCTATTTCTAGACAGAGTTAAGCGTGTCTGATGCTGCCTTAGCCCCGCCGCTAATCTGTTTCTTTGTGTTTATTAGTAAATCAAAGGTCTAATCAGCTCAGAAGCTGCAGAGGAGAAGAGGAGGAGAGGAGAGGAGGTGTAGGCCATTTTTCAGTCTAATGGCCAATTAAGATCAGGCTAAACGAGGAGGCAGGAGAGCATTGTCTAGTGCAGACCTCCTTGAGACTCTAATAAAATATCAAAATACCACCTCTCTCAATCTCTCTCACACACACACACACACAC
>NC_045742.1:26779288-26783970 GCF_008692095.1 Etheostoma spectabile
ACACACACACACACACACACAACCCGCTGACTTTCGCAATCTCTTTTATTCAATTTGTTTTTGCTTTTCATGTCCCCTGTCTAATTTCTTGCCTCTCTTTTTCTCTTTGTCACCCACGACAAAACACACTTTTGCAGTCATAGCCTACATGAAAAAGAAGGGGAAAAAAATCCTCTTTTTTGCTACTCCTTCACTTGCAGCGGTTCTTGCACACCCACACACACTGGCTTCCCTCTCATCTCTTTTTTATTTAGAAGACAGAGGAGGAAAAAAATGGTGCTGTAGATTTGAGCTGCATACTGTATCAATTTTGCCCAGCATAAATGACCTAAATAAGGAATTCAATACTGTGGGGTCTGAATAGGAGAGCTTAGTCCACATATTTATTGAATGCAGCCTCTTTGTCCAGTGCCAGCGCACTCTGTGGTTTTAGACTCCACTCCAGCGATCCAACGTGGAATGGAAATACAATCTCCCTCTCTCTCTTTCCCTCTTTTTCTCACCCTTTCTTTTTTTCTGGTTTTCGTCCACCGAGCTCAGACCTGGCACCAGACAGAATGGTAAAGGGAGAGAGGGAGAAACAGAGAGAAAGAGGCAAAAGAAGACCAAGAGAATAATGTAGTACCAGTGAAGTTAATAAGGTGAAGTGTGTTTATTTGGATGATGCCACAAGCGCAAGTAAATATAGGGAGTATATACTATTCGACTATTATACTATTTGACATTGGTTCATATTGATTTCATAAAATGTTCTTATCTGTGTTGACTCTGTAGAATGAGCTTCCCTGTTCAGTCATGGGAGCAGGACAAGTTCCAAAGCTGGAAAATATGTGAATACATATATTACTGATGCATCTGTCACCAACATACATGTGTTTGAGCACTAATCAGAAGGGTTGGGTACGAAAACCTGGTGCTAATATGGCACCGTTGTCTAAACGGCCGGTATCTAACGGGCTGAACAGCAACGTGGATTTTGGTGCCTCATTTCGGTAACTTTAAAATGCCTGAGCTTCTCTCTGAGGCTAGTTACCATTACTCGTGGTAACATTAGCCTACGGTTAGCTAGTAGCATGGCTAAAACGCTGACGCCTGATGTTAAACAGTGTAAAGTGTGACTGTATTCCACAGTAGGGGATTCCAACACCGTGACGTCGGAAAAAGAACACAAGACGGTGCGTTCACCTGAAACTGGCAGCCTTGTGGTGCATTTCCCATTTAGTGGAGGTTTTTGTTGTTAAACAACAATATACTGGTGAAATCAGTTATGGTTATAAGTTGTTGTAATTACATTATTAAGACATAATTTAGTTTTGACCATCTGGCCTTTGCAATAAACAAGCAGTTCTTTAATGTCGCCAACTGTTCTTTTGTGCTCTTGTTTTTTTACTTTCTTTAACCTTCCTGTTGCCATCCGGTCAAATTTGACCCCTTTAAAAAATGTCTATATCGGAAACATGTGTTTCTTTTTAACCAAATTACCACAAAAAATGGATTAGATTACATACAACACTCTTTGGAAATACAATTGATCACTCACATTCCTGATGAAACTCATCTATACGGTCCTCTGATCTTAACTATGAGTCAAAATTTCAGCTTTTTTAACTCAAATATTAGGTATTTTTCTATATAAAAATGAGAATTATTGACCAAGAATTCCAAAAAGTAGTGTAAAACTAGTGGTAGTACGGTGGTGAAGAAAAACACAAATTATACCCAACCCTACTAATAAGTAACGTTTTTTTCACCTTTTTTGTTCACCCTATAGATGAAGGTGTGTGGGGGGGAGAGACACATACCCCGATGGGGACATATACCCCAATGGAGTCTAGACACTGGCTAATTCTGATTGGTTCAACTGAAAAGTGACTCCCTCGAAAACCAGCTGATCAGTTAGGAGAGGCGTGATAGGTTATTTGAGGTGCAAAGCTTTATTATGACACCACCAACTTTGAAGCAATGCATGATGATTTGCGTTTTCCTTTATAAATGGATATAATTAGAGCAATTTGAATGATAACAAATTTGAATGAAGTAACTGTAACACTGCTAAAAAAATACCTTTAAAACTGTACAAAGCTCCAGCATTTGGCTCTAGATGGAGGTGACAAAGGAGGTCATCCATGTCCCTTTTTTTGTGTGTGTGTGTCTGTGTGTGTGTGTGCGTGCGTGTGTGCGTGCATGTGTGTGACCTTTTTAAGATCCAGCCAAACTGCTAAACACACTCCCTCTGTGCCTGTCATTTACAGGTTGGCTATCGACATCTATCAGTCTGAGCTCAGGGGATTGATACGCACATGCCAACATCATGCACACGTGGGCTCTGCATCAAGACACACACACACACACACACACACACACACACACACACACACTCCCATGTAGAAGCCAGTTGCTGAAAGCCTATAGACAAAGGGGAAAGCCATCAGAATCACTCGATGTAAACACTGCATTAGACCCACAGCTCACATGTGGAACTGATTTCTGCTGAAATGCTGTCAAAGATTTGGATGCTAGAATGGCCTCGTGTTGTGTCCAATGGACAGGGAATGAGGAGAAAAAGCTCTTTTCTGCATGCATGCATCTGCTTTTGGTCATTTCTTTTGGTTTAGAAAGGCATGCACCCAATTTGGAATCAATATCTGTATTCATCTCATCAAACACCTGTTAAATATTATCTACTGGCAAGCTTGTACTATCAAAAAATACACAGGATAGCTGATCACTGCAGCTGCATGTCAGGCTACTACATGTCCCTGTGTTAGACAAACAATGCAAATCACTGCTGTCATGTCCTCAGGCATTGGCCTTTCCTAGCTTTGTCTTTAGCCCGGGCTAACACGTAAACATTACCCCCCCCTCGTGGTCAAAGTCTCTGCTTGCCAGCATCACCTTTCCATGGAAGTGATCGCAAATGGTACGCCCACATATGCCAGACTGTTAGAATAGCTCTAGGGGGTAATTTTGCCAGGGAAACCTCACATAAGCTCCTTATCACAACACATTAGGAAAAGAAGAGGAGGGGAGCACTAGTGTCAGCTGTCCAGCCCTGTTGGTGAAGGCGAGCCAGGCTTAATATGACAGGTCAGTGAACAAGACTAGCCAAAGGCTTGGGGGTTCCAACGGAGACATGCGCTGCTGCTTTGATTTGCTCCTTAGAACCTCCAACTTATACATTTGTGAGTTGTAACCTCTCCTTAAGAGTTTCCTTAATGAAATCGAGAGTTGAATGATCAAAGTGTATCAGTAGAGATGGTAAAGCCCCTTGGGGTAAAGCTGTGATTAGGGATTTTGGGCTATATAAATGTAATGGACCTGACTTTACAAAGCATGTCTTGTTATTTGAGTCAAGCGTTTCTTTTTGAACATCCAAGTGGACCCCGTTACATAAAATTGTGCAAAGTAGTAGATGTTAAGCTTTCTTTCAAAGGTAACACATGGACAGCAAACCATGTGTATTGCAACATCCATGGTTATGTTTTTCTATCAGCATATGAAATGCATTGACCCAATTATTAGGTGCAGACCTGGGTAATTATTTTCTTTAAAAAAAAAACTGTCTCTCTGGTTAGGAGTGACGTAAAATTGTCTAAAACTGAAAGTCATGGGTACGGGAGAGAACTCGGCACCTATGTTAACAGGTCTGAGCTTGGGTTGTGTTTGGAGATGTCAATTTGGTTTGAATTTTACTCCGCGGAATTGCAGTAAATAAGCTCAATTAAAAGAAAAAAATTCTAAACCACGTTAATTTCTAAACCCTGGCTACAACACTGGTCCTACATTTCGTCTATCTGCATGCCATGATTCATCTTCCCGAAAAAAACAAAACCAAAACAACAAAAAAGGCTTCCGGCCTTAAATGTCTTCTAATGGGTTTTTAGATGACTTTACCTTGGGTCTTTAATGCTCAGTCTCTCTGACCGGACCGGCAAATCAATGGAGCAAACGTTCTATTACTGGGGAAATATGGCTGGCAAGGGTTTGGACTCTACTCCAAAAGGAATAGGTTTCTAGTATTTTATCAGGTGGCAGGAGTGAAAACATTTGTTGTGTTCTGGTTTCAGAAAGATAGTTGTGATACAATTAGATACAAAAAATAGTATGCAGGCTCTAAAGGATGATTATTTGCAACTATTACGTTTTCCCACATGATGTACATATATTTAGTAATTGCATAATCTGAAATGTCTTAAAGTGTACCACCCCGGCACTGCTCGCTGTGCCCAGTGTACTGGCCTTCATATCAAAGAATCAGTAATCAGTTTTCTTCTTTTAACACTCCCTAAGAAGACTGATCTTGGACATCAAACAAGTTGCACAAGTTCCATTTTGCTGAGTGTTATTAATTAATTAATAAATTAATAAATTAGGTCTGCAGCAGTTGTCTCATCAACACTAATGTTTGCAAAATATCCATGCCAATTACTGTACAGTCAAGTAAAGCAGTCAATCTTGCCTGTTTGGGTCATTAATGCTCTCAGTTCATAATTCAGACATTTTTCACCAAACTGGATGTGCAAAACTGCATGATCTGGGTTCACATAAATGCGAGATGTCCCCAACCAGACAGAAAACTGACAAGAAGATTACGTTTTTCACAATGTCCTGTTGTGCTTCTGCATCCACTGGCTCAGTGAAAACTCAAGAGTTTCTCCCTCTCTCTCTCTCTCTCTCTCTCT
>NC_045742.1:26783980-26785832 GCF_008692095.1 Etheostoma spectabile
CTCTCTCTCTCTCTCTCTCTCTCTCTCGCGTGAATCAACCAGGGCTGTACTCAGACCAAGACAAGTCCAAGACCTGGACTATTGTAGTCGAGACTTATTCAAAATTCAAGTCGATACCAAGCTACCAATGTCCATGGCCATTATACGTGGATTTTTAAATTAAACCAATACTCGTTTTCTGAACAACCGCACTTCATCAATAGTTTTGTTTTAAAGGAGAACGTTACTGTAGAAAAAAAGCCTGAATTGCTGGACTTGGTTGAGACCAACTAGAATATTTGGCAAGACCAATGGCCAAGGCTGAGACAAGTATGAATGCAAATACCATCAAGTCCAAGACACATCTGAGACAATAGAAAAAGGTACTGTACTCGAGTACTAAAGCACTGGTATTCACGCATACAGGCATTGCAAATCAATATCTGTTTCCTCATTCTACCCAGGATAGCCAGTCTCTTATTCAGTCTTAAAAGTGAAATATATCTAACCACTGAAAAAGAATCACTATTCATAGAATATTCCATCATGCACCTGTGGATCTCCGTAGTGAGTACACAGCCTAATAACCTCATTATTCCTGATGTGATTTCTCCAATAGCATCTCTATCATATTTCTGTAATAATCGGGATTGTAACTGTGTTAGTGATCTTTTTTTATTCCGGTATTACCTTACTGTTCCTATAGTAACAAGGCAATACCATTGTGAAAAAGTAATTTAATATAATTAAAGTAGATTGTCTTCTCAAATTTGCTACAGGATTACTAGACTTCTTAGAGGGGACAAGGCAATTTCAAGCTCCCACTCTGTCAATACTAAATGAAGCTAAATAACTGGAGTGCAGTGGTTAGATTTATAGTTAGGCAGCAGACTTGGTCTTTCCAGGTGTTGGGTGTAAAGAGGATCAAGCAATCCAGATTGGGCAACACATTCTCACTCCCAGCGTGTCAAAAAGCGACGCTTGGTCAGGTGCTTTTGGCGTTTTTTACTGATGCAAAAAGTCTCCTTTGGCATATCCTTTAGCATGGGGCTTGGTCAGGACTCTTGGCGTCACTACCGATACATTTAAAAAAAATGACATGCAGCACAAGAACAAGGTTAAGTTTAGGAAAAGATCCTGGGTGGGGTTACAAAATGAACGTTTCAGTGACACGCTAGACAAGAACAGGACACAAACCCTGGCCTCCTGGGTGAAAGTCCTGACCAAGCGTCAGTATGTTACAGGTTGGGAATGAGAACAGGTTGGATTGAGACCTTTCTTGTGGACTTAAAGGTCCCATGGCATGAAAATATCACTTTTTTCACATTAACATGCGTTCCCCCAACCTGCCTATGGTCCCCCAGTGGCTAGAAATGGTGATAGATGTGGATTTACCTTGGATTTATTAGATTAGCTGTTTAGGGCGACTATTTTGAGTTTCAAAAAATGTCTGAACACAACTTCAGATAGGTAAAGGGGTCAGAAACCATTGCTGTTGCAGCTCTTTGAGATTTATAGGGATAAAGAAAATGTCTCTTCTTAAATGAAAAATGTTGTACAAATGCTACCAATTCTCTGGTTTTATCCTTAAATCCTGATACATTTAGGAATGATGTGCCATTCTGCGATTGCTTAACATGGTCTGCCAGGGGTCAGCGGTCGGTATGGAAGCCTGACGCGCGTGACATTATGAGAGTGCCCTGTTTATACTAGCTGCAGTCTTCTTCTGAACAGAGGTGGCGCTAATGAGCAAAGGCTATTGACTTTGCTCTTTCTACGGACCAGAAGAAGAAGAATAAGGTAAACAATGACAGAACTTTGATTTGATTGGATTACCTACTTCACTGGATCAAGCCTTTCATTCACCATAAAA
>NC_045742.1:26785842-26801738 GCF_008692095.1 Etheostoma spectabile
CATCTTAACCCAGTAAGTTTACAAGAGAGACTTGCAGTCACTTTGAGAGTCCTCCTTCAGGCTTCCTGGTTCTGCTTTGTCACACGCAGCGGAAGAAAATAGAGCGGTGCTCGCCCTCTGGACTCAAACTCCTGGCGCGCCAGCGAGAACCACGTCATTTGCACGTTGGCGCATGCACGCTTAGATGTGTCGACTGCAAAATGGCTCTGAGGGTCCAGTCAAAGATAATGCAATGACATTTGTGTGAAAACGAAGCATCAAAATCCCACTCTCCCCAGTTTGTTCAGGCAATGACAGGCGAAAGCAGGGCCTATATGTGTGTGTGTATGTTTGTGTGTGAATTTACATCTAGGGTTCTAATTCCCAGGTTTGTATGTGCCTCTATAGCAGATACGGTCATTTGAAATTAAGGAAAACTGCCTGGGCAAGGATCCAAGATTATGTTGACATGATGTGGGCAGCATTTTAAGCTGAGTGTGACTAAGTGAAGCTGTTGCCTCCATGAACAACTCCTGTCAAAGTGCCCTTGAGCCAAAATTCAATCCTCTGCTGTTGTTCACGGCCCCAACAGACTACACAGTGACTGTAATCTGTACATGATGAGCCAGGATGGGCAAAATTCACAGTACAACTCAAGGTGACGATCCCTCGTTATGAATCTCAGAGCGCTGGGAAACAAATGATCTAATAAAGTGTAGACGGTGAAACCTGCAAGATCTATCTGTGCGGGAAGTTTGGCTTTTGTTTGAATTTTTCTAGAAATTCCTAAAGGTGTAATGCAAAGGGCAATTTATCATCCGCCGATGATGGATTTGTCAGAAAGTGAGGGAATGATCCGCACACAAATGTAGCGTACACCTCTGTACTGTATCTGCATTTGAGTAGATTAGGATGTGTCATTCATGTGCACTTTAATTGCGAGTTTGCGCTTCCAATTCCTCCCACAAATAGCGCATTTTATGTCCAGAACAGAGAGGATAATTGAGATGTAAGATTCACACTGCGGAGCACAAGATTGGAATGCATAATGAAACGCGGAGCTGGATCGTATGCTAAATATAATGACAGAGGTGAGGCTTCAGATCACATTGAATATGAAGCAAGCAGCGTCTTCATCTGCTCACCGCCCACACACAGACACATACGTGCACGTACACACACACACACACACACACACACAACACACACAAAGCACTTGTAAACAACATTGAATATGGGGCAACAGCGCACGCACACAGTGTCACACACAGTAGGAATGCAAACGCACACATACATTTGAACGCACGCAGGACCAGGAAGAGGTTTTTCTGTTGTTGTGTTTGATTGCACACACGCAGTTGGAAAACACACACACACACACACACACACACACACACAGACACAAGCGCAGGTCAGAGAGTCCCAGTGGCGTAGAAACTGGCAGGCATCCTTCCACTGTGCTCCAACAATTCAGCAGGCTTTTCTTTACCACACTGCCAACATGCTTTCCCCTTTGCACACACCACACACACACACACACACACACACACAAGCACACACACCATTGCTTTTCCTTTCTCCCCTCCAATCATCCATTATTCTAAGCCCTCGCAGGCATTGCAGACAATGAGAAGTTGAATGGGAGAAAGTGAAGCTAATTTGTGGACATGTGCTTTGTTATTGTTTCAATAAAAATTCCCTATGAACATGACAATTACATAAGTAGTACAACAAAGAGGCTTTTGGCCAAGCCTCAATCATGTCTCCCATACAGTAGTCCCTTCAGATATCCTGTGATGGATCATTAGCTAGAATATCTCCAAATAAATCACAAAAAGTTGTGTTTGATTCGTTTTGATCTCTGGCTGAAGTGGAGAGGAACAATAGAAACTAAATTGGTAGAGGTAGATGCATCTATGGTAAGTGGAAAGACATCTTTATATTTTGTACAGTGCATGCTTTGGTCATAAAAAAAAATTAAATACAATTTAAATAATTATTAACTAATGGAAATAAGAAAAACGTTGTCTGTTTGATAGGGCAGGCTCAAATGACATAAAATACTGAATATATATATATAGCATATATATATATATATACTGTATATATAATAATAATAATAATAATAATAAATTGAATTTGTATAGCGCTTTTCCCGAGCTCAAAGTCGCTTAACAGGGTAGAGACAGTGTTTATTTAAAAAAAAAAAAAAATACCCCACATACTAAATGTCCTTGCTGAAAACATAAAGCTTAGAAATGGATCAAATGACTACGAGTGACGAACCCACGTAGAATTAGCACAGCAATGGTTGTTTCATCCTTTTTTCATTGCTTGTTTCTTTTTACTGTTTTAAGTCTTATTTTTCACTATTTTACTCATGTGAAGCACTTTGTGACTTTGTACTGTAAATGATGCTTTATTTAATAATCCTATTGTTATTATTATTATTGGAAAAATGTATCATTATTGTTTTGGTCTCAGGCCTGCACACTCCACCAGGCAGCTGTTATGAGCTTAAAAGCTCTCACAACACGACTAGTGGAGCATTTTGCATCTAAAATGAGGGTGACATAAATTTGTCAGAAGGCCATAAACACGTCTCCAAATGAATGCAAAAGTTGCTCAGTGTTGCTGGATATGTCAATAGCATGAATGCAAGTGATTGCTAACATGCTCGATAGTTTTCGCTAACATTTTTCATCACACTGTAAGCTACGATAAGATACAAACTGAAGGAAAAAACATGAACAGAAAAACACATTTACCCCATTCTTATCATCTTTTGGACCTACATTTCCTCATATTGGGTCACTTTTACCCTTCTTCACCCTCCCTCCCTCTCTACACACACACACACACACACACACACACACACACACACACACACACACACCCCACCCCAACCACACACACACACACACAATGCCCAATTCTGGGCCGGGCAGCTCGGCTTCCACTTCAGGGTTTGGCTGTATCCCTGCTGTGCACACACACACACACACACACACACACACAAACACACACACACTCCTCTCCCATGCTCTAAGATCCTGTTCATCAGCCTTTATTGTCCCAATCAAAGCCTAGCCTCCCTGACCGCCTTTAATATTCAACACTGCAAGATGGTACATGAGCCGTTTGTCAGTCTACATTACCGCTAAAGGAGGACGTGAGGTGTGTGTGGGGGGTGGGGGGTGTTGTGTGTGTGTTTGTGTGTGTGTGTGTGTGTGTGTGTTTGTGCACAAGTGTGTACGGGCATGCATGGTTCCACACAAAGTGGATGTGGATAGCTGCGAGTTGCCCCTGACACCAAACTTAATTCTCCAAAGCAAGTCTGGGGATAAATATTTCAAGGTCATTCTGTTTGCTCTCTGTTGTCTTGTTCCGGCAGCGCTGACTATAATAGGAATATATGCATGCCTAACTAGGGGCTTTAGAACAGAATTACACCGCCTGCTGCTCTCTCTCTCTCTCTCTGCCTATAGGCGCAGGCCAAGAGATGAAAGATGAGTGACAAAGACACTGCAGTGGACATATAACTCCATGTGTCTCAATCTGTAAGAGATGTGTTGATACTACAGTACAACTAGTACTGCTTTACATACAGCATTTTGATTTCCAGCGGGAGTGATAGAACATGACTATATACGTTTACTTAAGTACTGCAGTACAAATTGGAGCTACTTGTACTTCACTCTACTGTTATTCACCTGACAGCATTAGTTGCTAGTTACTTTGCAAATGAAGAGTGTTGCACACAAAACACATGTAGTTTATAAACTGCGGTGTTTTATTATAAATTAAACTACCCAAAAATATAACGGCCTACAAGTCCAGCTGAATTTATAGGATCATTAAACACTTAGTTGATTGACTGTTTAGACTCTAAAGCAGACCTGTCCATAGCGCTGTGTCCACTGGCTCTGTGAAAACAGAGTTAATCAGTGGAGCTGGGAGCTATGGTCCATGTGTGTTGGGTGTAGTTTCGGTTTTACACCCCCGAGGAAGAGCAGCGTACAGCCGCATCCCTTCCCTTTCTTGAAATATAATGATTTTATTCTCGTTAAATTCCAACCTTATTCACCTAATATTATGACTTTTTTTCTCTTTAGACGTTAATCTCCAAATCTCAGAAACCACAGCTAGGATAAGTTAGATTTTGAATGTGCACAAAGTTTTGAACATGATCAAAAGTCTTGCAGTCCAGTGGTTTATAAGTGAATTAAAATGAATGAATGCATCATTGATGTGTGCCATATGCAAAGAGAGAGAGAGAGGTTACTTTCCCAAACAAAAGACAGAAAAAATTAATATCATAGCAGAGACAAGTTGAGCCACAGGAGAATAAATACAAAATGCCTGATAGCGACATCCAAGAAATGAAGTGTTTAGTGTTGAAAATTTTGATTATACCCCTGTAAACGCAATACTTGGACTTTGAAGCCTCATTTTCACGACTGTGCTGCCTGGCAGAAAAAGCAGACCGTGACTCATTCTAAAATGGCATAGAAATGAACACAGGCGGACTTTCAGTGACTTCAGTAACAGCCAGGCCCATCCGCACACAGAGTAGCCTCTTGAGCAGTGATTACATTAAGTCTCCACCCCGCGCTCTTCTCCCTCAAACAAAACTACGTCATCAAGACATTTTCTGGAGAAGTTCTCGCGTTTGCTTTTGAGGTTAGAGAAAGGCAAAAAGGGGCTGAGAACGCTAACGAAGCGTGGTCAAAGTGCGAGCGGGGAGAGACTTTTCATCTTGGCGGGAGGTGTAAAGTAATGAAGTTGACACCAGTGTCCACCCCATTAGGTTGGGTCTGCATGGACCATTACAGGCAGGGTGAGAGGACAGCCCAGAGCCAGAGGACCCCGCCGAACACACACACACACACACACACACACACACACGTGTTAAAAGAAGGAGGTTTACACGCATGAAAGAAATGAGAATGTACAGTATATCCACATTTGGCATTCTTTCCTTAGGGGTTGGTCTATACTTATACACAAACTAAGTGCCATGTTTTTTTAAACGTGTGTGTGTGTGTGTGTGTGTGTGTGTGTGTGTGTAAGAGACAGAGAGTGCATTCCTCTATGAATATGAAATAAAGTGCACACAGTGCATCCCAACATATGCTTTTTCATAATATGTTCGTACATGTATAATCCCCAAGTGTGTCCTGTATCTGTGCATGTGTACAGCTCTCCTGTGTGACTGGGTATAGAAGCAGGAATGTCTATGCATATGAGGATGTGTGTGTGTGTGTGTGTGTGTGTGTGTGTGTGTGTGTGTGTGTGTGTGTGATACGGCGGCAGCCACCCTTCTCCCACTCAGCCTGTCAGGGAAATATAATTTGCGCCTTCAGTGCTTTTCACCTGGCTCATATGCAGCATGCAAATTTATTTCTCTAATAATCCGGGTGCACGACGGCCCTCCTCCAGGATTAATGACAGCATTCCCGGGGCCTTGCCTCCATCCCCGGACCGCCTGAATATTAGCGCAGTGCACTCCCTCACACACGCATACAAACACACCCTGACATGGAAAAATTGTGTTAGTTCTACACAGAAAAACGGCGGGGTATTTGTCCTGCTAGACAACATAATGGGCTGGTGCATCATCAGATTGCAATGTCATTTCAAAAAACCTTGAATACAAATAATGGGGAGAAGGGGGGGGGGGGGGGACACAGAGGATTGATGGTGTGTTTTCTAATCAGTGGGCTAGTTATCCTTCATTTTAGGTAGAATGGTGTTGCGGTGACACACGCGCACACACACACACACACACTCACACACAGAAGAAAAACACACCGCTCCGTTATTCAAATGAAGTGTGCCGCATTGTGCAGAGCTTGCTGCTTTCCTGGGACGCATCCCTTTCCTTCCCCACTTCCCACTGTTAATTAATCTTAGAGATCTTTTTTAGCATCCTTCCCTCCCTCTCTCTCTCAACCCTCCCGAATTTTTTTTCTAAGCAAACAGTATGAAATATGGATATGGGAGAAGTATTAATTATAACCCCGTGTGTGGGTGTATATCTATCTGTGTGCGCGTGTTAGGGAGAACGAGAGAGAGAGAGAGAGAGAGAGAGAGAGAGAGAGAAAGAGAGACAGAGAGGAGGAAACAATGTCCTAGCGCCACCACCCACCGCCTGGATCTGTCACAAGAGGCTGGGAAGAGGAAGAAACAGAGAGAGGAGGGAGAGATGTACCGAGGCAGTGTGAAAGAGGAAGGTGAAGAATCGTGTTTGTGTGTGTGTGTGTGTGTGTGTGTGTGTGTCCTTCTATTAGTGCCACCCCAGCCTGTGTAGCCCTTCACCTGCGAACAGAGAGCGCCTCCATCACAGGTGAGGCCATACAAAGCCTCGGTCGAGCCTGTCAGCCACTGCCATCCAGCACAAAGCGGGTTAACTCCAGCACCAGCTCTGCACCCTGACAGGCCGTGACTGCTGGTCACTTATCTTTTTAATTAGCTTTTCACTCCTCCTCAGCCTCCCTGCACTTGCCTTCTTCTCTCTCTCTCTCTCTCTCTCTCTCTCTCTCTCTCTCTCTCTCTCTCTCTCTCCCTCTCTATCCTCCCTTCCCTCTGTCTCCCCCTGTCACTAATTCAGAGCGGATATCCGTGACAAAAATGTTGCTTATGCACACTCATCTCTTTCACATTGTAGTGAAACTTTCCATCGTACAGTAAGCCAGGGTGACAATGAACTGAAGTAGATATGTTGGTATCTGATCCCGTTTCTAATGGTCAAAGTTGGAAAACACACCCCTCTGAACTTGGATTTTCAAGTATCAGTCGTACACAGAGTCCCGTCCTACTTCTATCCATGGACGAATTGTTACACTGTTTGCATACACACAACAAAACAGTGTAATGCATTTTTTTATCAACTAGTATTGCTAACAATGGCTAACCTGGCTAAATCCCACAATGAAATTTTGACTTGTTAAAAGCTTCAGCTTCCGAATTCTGAGGTAAATGTAACATGTCATAATCTACTCAGATTAAGTCCCTCCTGAACACACTATAACAATTCTTCTATCAACGAATTAAACGGCATCATCTGCATCACATTAAAGTCGTAATGCTTAAGATTTTAGAATACAAAAAGACTGAAGGCAGCATTATTTACAGGTGCCCTTTCTTGAAAGCGCATTTCTATGCCTACATCATTTGTACCGTCAAAACAAAACAATCACCCAAGTGAATGAGGCATCATCTGCTTGTATTTTCCCCTTTGTTATGTCCAATGGTTTTCCCAGCCCTGCTCTCTTTGTTGCTGCTTAGTTCCACTCTTGGTGGAGAGAGGGTGTAGTAAGACAACAGTGACAGTACAGTGATAAGAACACGATCCAGTACTGGCTTCCCACAAAGCTGGAAGCAATAACTGATTCATTGTGCATTTACTTCATTTGTGCCTTAAATTGTACTTTCATTAGACCTATGTTTTTGAAACAACCAATGCTATGCAAGAACATAGATTTTGTGCACAGACAATTATTTAGGTCCATTGCTGGCTTCTCGCTTTTTCACTGCAACTCAAGGTATTTTGGGGTAACGGCAAATAGAAAATAAATACATCATTTGGTCAGGGTTTTGCAACTAAATTACTTGGTTAAGGTTAGGTTACGGTCAATAAAAACAAAAATGTTAACAGTAAGTTTGTGAGTTTGACACAAACTCCAGTTTCTTGCATGAAAGTCACTTCACACCTTTACACCTTAACATTATTCCTACATTCAATACAGGACCCCCCACTTTTCTGCATTTGCTCCACCGGATTACGTTTCATATTTTGTGGAAGACTTCCTTCGTTCCTGGATTTGAGATTGCGCCATCTAAGTGGGAAACAATTGGCTGTTAAATCTGGAAAAAGAGTTTGATTTGATAAAACAAACAAAAAAAGGAAGACTTGTTTAATATTGTGTGAGTTATTAATGGTTGGACTTTTTAGTTGCACACATTTGAACAGCAAATTGAGGTTACCTGAAGTGACACTGTTTTCCACACTGAGTTCAACACATCAGTAAGTCATCATATCGTTGAGTCTGGTTCTAGCTGTAAAGTCTGCTTTTCTGTTTTCTGTTGACTTTGGACCACCTTAAATCTCATTCTGTCTGTCAGCATTTCCAATCACTCTTTCAAGTCTATTACACATAAACAATGTACCAGGGCCAGAAATAACACATCATGGAAACAAATCAAATGTATTTTTTTGCAAATACTGAACTGTGACATTACAAATGAATGGTTACATTCATGCCCTATAAATGGGGGCCATGAACAATATATGTGCTTTCCTTAAGACGTCTTTTATATAGCAGAATTGATCGAAGGTACTCTCATTGTACGCATCCATCCTTGTATTCACTTGTGTGTGTGCCTATGTTCACAAGCACACACATACTCTGATGGGAGAGTATTGGATGAAGGGGATTTTGTGCTTGTGAAGACCCTTGTGCGTTCACTAGGACCAATTAACACAAGTCTAACAAACAGTTGCCCATTGATACATCCAGTAGCCAAGCAGCTTCATTAGCATTCAGTTTGAGTCAGTTTCTGGCCACCAAACAAGTGGAAGTCCAGTATTCCCTCCTCATTTAGTATTGATTTGATCTCCACTGACTCCTGAGGAAATTGTGTATCCGTTTAGCGGCTAAAAGAGTGAGAAAGAGAGTGGAGGCCTCTGTTAAAATTTTAATTAAAAAAGGGTAACTACCGTTTTTTTCAACCTGCGCCCTATTTTCTCATGTTTTTGTGTATAAGTGACTGAAAGGAGCAACAATCTTTGAAATTGGTTGAGTAGTAAGGTATTTGTTTTATCTTTAATAAAGGATCTAAACAGGAAGGCCGGCCTCCTTAGAAATCCTTTCCACAATGCTGTCAGACACTTGCAGTATTAATCTGAATCTGTCTACGGCTAAACGAGCACGTTTGTGAACCTACATACAAGCTGCACAATTGCCCTATTAACTTACATTGTAGCTTGTTTCGCCGCTGCCGACTGCAGCGATCTTGCTTGATATCGGACCAATGGCAAAGATTGTTGTTCCCATCAGTCACTTAGACACAAAAACATAGGAAACTAAGGTCCGGGATGAAAAGAAAAGTTAATTACCCTTTAAGATG
Source organism: Etheostoma spectabile (assembly GCF_008692095.1). Classification (NCBI taxonomy): domain Eukaryota; kingdom Metazoa; phylum Chordata; class Actinopteri; order Perciformes; family Percidae; genus Etheostoma; species Etheostoma spectabile. The sequence goes on from NC_045742.1 coordinate 26,794,954, forward strand.
CATCTTTTTGGTCAGGCATTGATTAGCCACATTGTAGACTGTATTTGGCTACTATGTATTTTATGCCTTTTTGGTTTATTGTGATATACTGTGATTTATTGTGAATTTGATAGGGTATTGATGGGTTTTATTGTATTATTGTTTTGGCCTGTGAAGCATTTTATGACTGTCTGTGATAAGTTCTATATAGATAAACTTACTTACTTACTTAATGAATGCTCCATTTTGTTCACCAGCTAGTCATTAACTGTCTGTCTTTTGTTTGGTGCTGGGCTGGTAGTGTACCGTAACCCGATGCGGCAGATGGTTTGTTACACAAAATCGTCTGAGAAGTCATCATTGGAAACTATCTGGAAAAGGCCAGGCACAATCAAAAGAATACCTGGCAGGTGATCGGATGAACCATCTGTCTATCACATCCATGAACAGTCGCGGCTTTCACACACGACTAAACCACGCCACCGGACACTGATAGGTTGGACAGGCTGGTTGTTTCAGACACAAACAAATTACAAATTTTTTGGATTTTCGGGTGACATGTGATCCCGGGATTGTCGTGCTATCTTGTGATATCACGAGAATCCAGCTATCGTTTATCAGAGCTTTTTGTCCAACTGCATGCTGCTGCTGGGATAAGGTTGATAAGAGGGGTGAGATGTTAACATCAGCTTTTTTTATACTTTATACTTTTATAGCATTATATTATTGCACAGGCAAACAAAAGAACAGGGTAGGTCAACGTCAGTTCGATTAAATTAAAAGTCCAAGATCTGCTGATGGCCTCAGTATACAGTGATGGGGGGGTTTGGTATTGCATTCCAAAGACTCAGATTTGATAAAAAAGATTTCTCCTCAAACTTCTACTCTTAGTATGTCATAAACATCAACTTTAACACAATTGACCAGGGGTCTTAAACGTTTTTAACGCCAAGGACCCCTAGACTGAAAGAGAGACGGAGCAGGGACCCCCTACTACATATAGTAACAAATTGAGTTGCTTATTAAATGGGGCCTATAATAACTTGTAGGGTGGCCTTGTTAGTGCATAGAAAATTAATTACATATTATTTACATATTCATATGGAATCTTTAAGCTTAACTGTCTCTGCAGATGGCTACCATAGTGGCAACCTTACCAGTAGGCCAGTCATCAGTGTTGTTGATGTTGTTTTTTTTAAGAATTGGCCGATTCATCTCCGCTAATAATATGTTGGATTATTTTTAATGTACGTTATGAGACATATTTTAAATTTTTGGGGAAACATACTTTCAAAAAAGTATTAGACACTAATTGGGCAAACCAACTGAAGTGACTAAGAGGACGATTACCTTAGGGGTCGCGGACCCCTGTTGAAGATTTCTGCATTTGACCAATTGTTGATATAATAACAATAATAATATATTAACAATATAACATTGATAACTGTAGCTTTCAACAAACTTGGTCCAGTTTTAACTCGGAAGTCTAGGCGTCTTTTGAACTGCAAATCACCAAATCAATGCTTATTGGTGCTTTTTGGCCTCATCTTCAAGAACAAACATTGAATTGCTTTTTTGGATTGAATCAGGGTTGTAACTCACTGGTTTAGTACATTTTCAAACAATCTGTTCCAGCAAAGATTCAGTAAACCTGTGTCTTAACACCCACACTTACTTTCCAACCCGCCAATTGAAATCCCATCCACTGTTTACCTGGCTGCAACAGTCAGAAGAATAAAATGCTAAGGGTCATCGTGGAGGTCAGCCGCTCCCGATTCACATCTTTAATGTGTATTTATTATAAGGTTGGGAACTTAAGATGGAAGTTGTTTGGAATTCCTCACGGATCAGCAGAGGTTCACTGGAATCAGACCATCCCACGATCATCATCATTTCTGGGAAGAGGGCAACTCACCGGTGACCAATTAGTTAAGAGATTCCAGGACGGTGAATGAAACAGGGGCCTGAGTGGTCGCTGAGACCCTGTGTGGCTGGGGTTTTGTTGATGGGAGTGCCTGTGTGAGGACACAACGAAGGCAATAAGAGGAAGGTGTGTCGCCGACGCTGGACCAGGGATTAATGACCCACTGAAGACCCGATTTTGAGGTCACTGTATACTGTTCTGCAGCAAGATGTTGAAAAATTTCACTTCAGTCAGACTAGAAAACAATATTACCCCCCATGTCCAAACAGTGAGAAATGGCACTTCAAAAAAAAAAGATGTACAATAAAATTGTTTCTGTGGGGATTTTTCAAGTCTTACCCTTGCCGATGTGCATATTGGACAAACCACTAGGGCCAGAAATACACTAGTCTGGATCTATGGAAGTACATTTCCAGGATAATTGCCTCACCTTCCTCTCTCTGTGTGTTGCCGTTCTCAAACTCCCTTCCCTTCGGGAAACTACAACAAACTTGGAGCTAGCAAGCTAAACGCGGAAAATGTTTTCAAGAAAATTTGGACCGTGCAATAAAGCAGGTCTGCTTAGTTCTTTCTGGGATTGATTGTCTCCAACTGGGACGTTTTGGGACAGATTGGGGACGATTTTTATGGACAAAGTACACACATGCCGATGCACTGGTAAGAGATGGTAGTGTTAAACCATGTATCAGCTAATTTACATAGCTCACGTTACTGTATTGGGTGAACTTCATTTAATATTGTATGTGTCTTTTGCGGATTGCAAAGGTTCCACCAAAACAAGTTCCTTCCCGAGACTACTTTGCCGAGCTTTGTCCGGAGCTTGGCGCCGCCCTAAGACTATTGTGATTGGTTTAAAGAAACCACCCAGAGTGTTTTTTCTCTCTTATCCCAGAATGTATGTGACCTCACTCCACTATGGCGATATAGGACTGGCAATGCCAGACTAGTAATACGCCGAAGTAAAAGCTACAATCCCATTGATTTTGATTAAAATCCATTTCAGTCACAATGTCATACTGATTAAACGTTTGAATCTTTTATGCCCAGTGAATTTGAGCTCTATTTGAATTTGTACATTATTGTTCCTCCACCTTAATCAAAGCACTTTCATATCAGCTTATAAAAAGCCATGATGTCACCTGTCAGCGTCCATTTAAGCCACAGATGAAGACGTGACAGCCTTTAGGGAACCAGAATACTATTAACGCCGCGTTTCATCCCAAATGGGCTTTTATTAAAATGAACGCCTAATTAAATTCCAAGACGAGGGGGCAGCGAACAATGCCAGAGAGTGGCTACTTTGATTTTTTTCCCCCTCTTGTTTTAAAGTAATTATGCGGGCCTGACATGAGTGAGCACACTGCTGGAGACCCCTCTAATGAGTTAAGCAAGAAAAATCGCCACAGTCGCCTTCCCTGGCAGCAGTTAATTGCCTGGCCACATCGGGCCACCGCTAACACTGTCATTTAAAATGTGCTTCTCACCCATTTTTATTGGGCTTTTTTTTCTCCAATTTGGTAACTGAACATGTCTGTAAAGGTAGACTATACAGTAAATAGTAACAAAGTTAGAGCACTCTACTTGCCAGATCGTGCTCCTTCGGGTTGGAGATGTGGCGAGAGGTGCGGGTGAACGCCACAAACTTTTACATTAACCCTTGCGTCGTCTTTGGGTCAAGTTGAACCCGTTTTCTAAATTTCTATGTCAGAAATATGGCTTTCTTTTTAACTTTCTTTTTTGATTGCCCAAAAGTAACACAGAGGACTCCACACAACGTTCTTCGCGAGTAAAACAAAAGATCGGATCTCTACTTTTATCAAATTTTGAGGGTTTCATTACATATTTTAGCATTCGAACGAAAAAAATGAAATATTTGGAAACAGTATCCCGACTGAATGCCGACCCCTCTCAGATGATCCATCCTTTAATATTATTCTAAATACTCATAATTTCTTCGGTGAGGTATATTAACCATGAATACCAAAAATAATGTAAAACTGGTAATATGTCGGTGTTGGTGGTTTTCATAAGTGGTAGTAAAAATAAACGTAAAAAGGAAATAAGAAATATAAATAGCGCCAAGAACAGTGAAAAAAAGCACCAACAGTGCAACAAATAGTGTTGATTTGGGAGGACGATGCATGGTTGAATGAAAGACTACACAAGGATTAAAAGCATGAACTTTGCTCTTGAGGGGGTTTTACCATACAGTATTATGCTAATGGTCATATTTAAAGGTATAAAAGCAGCTGCGTACAACAGAAGAGGCATGATGAGAGGCCAGGAAAAGTGCCTCCTAATGCATCATCAACGAGCCTCTGAATACATGAATGAATCCATGGAAATAACCCTGTCAACGAAGTGTGTTTAAAGAACATGTCCTGTGAAAAATCTGTAATATTTAATACAACATACACCAATATAAATAAAGTGTCTTCCAAGAAAACAAAAAAAATGAATTATAGCAATGCAAAAAAAAAAAAAAAAAAGACCATTATCTTCAGTTATGACATTTTGGTTTGCCTCCGGGCAGCAATGTCCAAATCTATTTAATCAGATGGAGGGGGGGGGGGGAGGGGAGCATTATATCCCAAAGAAACCAAAAATGTCAGAGCAACCCTGTCAGTCATCTCATCTCTCACGCATGCATACACACAGACACGCGCACACACACACACACACACGACAACAGATAGTGTCTGACTTTGCCGTTGCATCTACAAATGCATCTACATCTGCAATGCTGCCGCTAACATTTGCGAATGTTTCTGGACCTCCGAACAAGGGAATCAGTGAGACAGCACATAATTATTCATACGTTTCACTTAACCTTTAACATGCAGTCCCATACAGTGCCCCAGCCAGCGTCTGCATATTGGTACCAGGTTATTACGAGAATGGCTAGGCATTTGTCCTTGTTTACGTGCCCTGTTGAAGCATCCTTGGCCGTGCTTGCCTACACTCCAGATGAATAGCATTCCCTCGCCCCCGGAGGCTCCCAACTTCTCCTGAGACCTTTAAGTGTTTGTTGACAGACTAACAGACTTTGGCTTGTTTAGCTTTCTCCACTCTCTAAAAATCCAAAAGGTCACCCGCAATCCCTCCACCAACCGAACCCCCCCACTCACCCCCTTCGAAAGAAGAAGAAGAAGAGTAAAGAAAAGAGATAGAAAAAAACAAGACCTCAGGAAAATGCCCTCACGAGCGGACCTCGAGAGCTCTCAGAGGAAATAAATAGAATCCCTGCTGCCGCGGTTACCAAGTTTACCAACATGTCTCTATGGCTACAAATGACCAAATAGCTAGAAATGCCCCCATCCCCCCCAATCTACCAAGCTACAGGGCCAAACAAAGAGGAAGAGGAACTGAACTTGGTTATCCTTCGCTGAGTAGACCACGCAGCACTGACTTAAGACAGATTTCACTGGATATTACTTTGGTTAACCCTACTGTTGATCCCTTTAAAAAATGTCTATGTTTGAAATATGGGTTACTTTTTAACCAAATTACCCCCCAAAAATGGACTGGATTTGATACAACGCTCTTTGCAAATACAATTGATCACTCTCATTCCTGACTAATCTCATCTGTACGTTCCCCTGATCTTAGTCAAAATATTAGTCAAAATAATTTATAATTTCTGCTTTTTTAACTCAAATGTTAGGTACAATTCTGCATAAATGAGGGTTACTTACCATGAATTCCAAAAAGTACTGTCAAACTAGTTGTAGTAAGACGGTCTTATTGAAAAAAAAAGTCTGAAAAAAGGGACGAAAATGTCAAATTGTGTGTCCTGTTTTTTGACCCGGGAGAACAACACAAGGGTTACAAAAACAAAGAAAGAGCCTAAAAAGTGAGATAACATGATCCATATCGCATATTGGGAGGTCACTGTCAGTGTCCCATCATGGGGTACAGCATTACAATGGAATTATCCTGCGTAACATGCATAATTCCCCTCGTTATGGTAAACGAGGCACCCCTGTTATTTGGGGGTCTCTATTGTGTCGGCGGTGCTGCTCATTATTATGGGGTGTCTGGTTCAGGCCATCAGAGAGGCTTGCGCCACTGAGGTCTCTGTGGAAATCGGCGAGCCCATCTCACTGCTTAGCAACCAAGCCCTGGGGCCTGTTTTGCACAGCTTAATTCTGATGAGAGTGCCATGCACAGGATTGGCTAAGCTCAACCCCCCCCCCACACACACACACACACCTCTCTCTCACTGACACACACACACAACACAGACAAGAACGCACAGTCCCCTATCTCGCCCTCCTTTGCTGCAGCCTTACCTAGTTTATCTCCTCTGCTCTCTCGCTATCTTTCTCTATCTACATTGTTCCTCTGCACGCCTCAAGTCGACACTCTTAATAAAGGTGATTCTACCCGACCGCGATGGCTCTCTGAGCCTTGTATCTGGATTCGGTGCCGTACGGAAGCCTGTTAGAGATAGCACTAAGGCAGTGTTCCCAGGTGTATAAGTAGTAATTATTGTATTATCAGTATGATCAAAACCCCTAAATGTACAATTATTTTTTTGTGTCATATTTTAAAGGATTTTTTTTTTACCCAGAGTAGTGACAGGGTGCGGAGCCGATTTGGAACCAGTCAGACTTTACATGTCAGTGGATCTTTCAGAATTGACCCAATCACATCTCTGCTGAGACCTCGTTGCTACCACTGATAACCTCTTACGAACACTTGGTAACTGTGTGTTACAACGTTGCTTTGGTACGGTGTGATGGCGCTCTCCTGTGCTTTTTGTATCATACTCATGTCTTATTAGCTCTGCATTTTGTAGCTAGTGTCTGTCTGCAAGAGACAGATTGGGATCTGTCAAAATTGAGTCAGCAGACTGACTGACTGACTTACTGACTGACTG
>NC_045742.1:26801748-26806243 GCF_008692095.1 Etheostoma spectabile
CTGACTGACTGACTGACTGACTGACTGACTGACTTTTAGTCTCCAGTGTTGGTCAAGCTATCAAAACACTGATTCCTATACTTCCCATAATACAACGAGATACGTGTTTTAAAGGACCCTTACTGCTTGGTAAATACCACTCTTGCAGATGGTAGCTGGTTTTGACTTTTGGGTATAAAACTGTAGTCTCAATGCTGCACCTTGCGTAGAATTGACAAGCATACACATTTTGGGGCAAGAACCATATGTTACATATGTGTGTGGGTGTCTATATATACCAGCTTTTTTTCAAAGTTTAGGAAGAGCTTCTATCTTCACATACACGTATATACATGTATTAAGATTTTTATTATACTGTTATAGTTATTTATTATTAATGTATGGCTGTTTTTAATGCATACATTAAAGGAACTGCCGGATTACATTTAACTGATATTGTAACCCTAGGGTGCACTGGTAGATCACCCAGTACAGCGTGCGCCCCATATACAAACGCTCAGTCCTTGTCGCAGCGGCCGCGGGTTCAGTTCCGACCTGTGGCCCTTTTCCCCGTGTCATTCCCTCTCTCTCTCTCTCTCCCACATTCCTGTCTTAGTGTGGGCTATTAAAAAAGCCAAAAAATCTTAATTCCCCCCCCCCCTAAAGAAAGACTATTTTGTGGTATCAGTGGAGAATACCAAAAAGATGGATTCATATTGATGTGAAGGGAAATTGTTTTGATTTAAAACCAACAACATTGTGATTTAACAACCCTCGAAGAACTCTGTGACTTCCCCTTTTCTTCTTTTGCCTCCTTCCCAATCTCTCACCTTCCCTCTCTTCTTCTCTCCACCTGTCTCCTCTCTCTCTCTCTCTCTCTCTCTCTCTCTCTCTCTCTCTCCATCTATCGCTCTATCTCTCTTTTTTTCACTTCACTTCGTTAAGTGGGTGAGAGTGGGACGAGCGAGGAATCGACAATGGTGGCTGTGACTCAGGCAGCCAGCTGCTGCAGAGTTGTGACGGTAATGAGGACAGGGTCAGCGCATAGAGACGGACTGAGCGACACAGGCGCACATACAGGGACGGAGAAGAGGAGAGAGGGAGGGAAAGACAGAGACAGAGAGACTGAGGGAGAGGGAGAGAGAGGGAGAGAGATGGAAAAAGGGATGTGTCGACGAGGTAAAGCCGGGTTCATGCGGGGAGTTAACAGCGAGTGAGATGGGGAGAGTGCGAGGAAGGGAGCGAAGTGGAGAGAAACTACAGCATTAAAAGCCTCACGGGGTAACTGAGCTAAGCATCTTCTTCCCTCACACTGCAAGTGCATGTGGAACAGTACAAGTTGGACGTTCATATGAGGACACTAGTGCTGTCAAACGATTACAATATTTAATCACAATTAATCGCATTAATGTCATAGTTACCTCGCAATTAATCACACATTTGTGGCTATTCTAAATGTCCCTTTATTTCTTTTTGTCCACAACCATTCTTTTGGATGGTTGGGACTTTTGGACCAGATACAAGAAGTACTGGCGGTCCATCGTTGTGTTATAGGAGAAGGCTATCGGAGCTGAGAATACATTGGCAGTGGACTAAATGCACAGTGTAGGTTTCAGTTTGTCTCTGAATAATATCTTGCTTCTCAACAACCCAACAAATGAAAATCATAGTAGAAAATGGGAATCTATAGAATATATATAGTATATATATACGTAATTTATTTCCATCTTGCGGGGCAAGTGCTAACTGTTGGTTGCAAAATGAAGTATTTGGGTCACATCTTGACAGATCAAATGACAGATGATGAGGACATGTACAGGCGGAATCGCATGTTATAAATGCAGGCTAACATGCTTGCCAGGAAGTTCACCTGGTGTTCTGATACTGTTGAGATAAACCTATTTAAAGCATATTATACTGCTTTTTACACTGCCCCCCTTGTGGGTCAAGTACAAAAAGGCAAGCTTCAATAAGCTGCCTGTCGCTTATAATGATTGTTTGTCCATTTTACTCAGGAAACCTACTGTAGGTGGGGTAGTGCAAGTGAATTGTTCTGTCAAGCAGGAGTTTTTACTTTCTCCGCTTTACTGAGGAATTTGATGTATAAATGTATCTGTCGCTTGAATTATTCTTGTAACTCTGTCATTTCACATCTGAGTGACCTGAGGTTCCGTGCTTTGATACCAGTACCCCTTATAGGATTACTGGTATAGCTGTCTAATTTAATTGGTGTCTGTCTTGTGTATCTGTATCTTTGTTGTTGTTGTTGTATTTTATGGAACGTGAGTCTAATAATAAAGGCTATCAATAATACATATACAATGTAAAATGTAATTGAAATGAAATTGCTGAATGAGTAAACTGTATTGTAAACAGGCTTTTTTAAAAATATGATAAGAATTTAATGCATAATTATATACAGTGATGTAAACAGGATGTAAAACAGTAAGTAAAGCAGACGCTCAACAATTGGTAAGCAGGGTACGCGGTTGTTCACCGGCCCCGACCAATGATAGTGACACATATGTTCATATTTCATTCATTCATAAATAATAAATTATTTATTTTTTTGTCTCAAATCGACCAGCCATTTTTTTTGTCGGTAGGGTTTTTTTTTTTTTTTTTTTTTTTTTTTTTTTTGGCCTTCCTTGTGTTTGTGTTAGTTCTCTCCCCGGTCTTGTGTTGTTGGTGCTGTCTTGTGTTCCCCTGTGTGTCTACTTGTTCTGTTTCCTGTTTTATTTTGAAGTCTGTTTTTCGTCTCGTCTTGCCTTTAGTTTTACTTCCTGTGTCTTCCCGCTCTTGTGATTACCTGATGTTTTCCACCTGATTCCCTGCCCTCTTGTCACCTGCGTCTCGTTACCTCGTTACCTTGTGTATTTAGTGTCTGTGCTTCCCTTGTCTCTGGTCAGATCCGTTTGCCCAGTCTACGTGATCGGTTGTGTCGTGTTATCTTCGTCCTGTCTGCATATCTTCCCTGTGTTGTTTCCTTGTTTTTTGTATTGACTGCCCCTGGACCTGTTTTTTGGACTTTCCTCATGTTGGACTTTATGATTTTTTGTTTTTTCTGGATTTTGCCAGCGCCTGTTGCTCCCTGTGTTTTCCTTGGTCTTTGTTAATAAACTCCTGTTTACCCCCGCCTGCCTGCCTGCTGTCCTCATCTATGCATTTGGGTCCTATCCTCATCCCACCACATTATTATTATACCAACATTTACAGCGTCCTGAGCCTTTTTGTTAAGGTTCCTAGGAAATCTCAGTCCAGAGTAATGAAATAATAGTAATAATTATTATTCTCAAAACGTTTTTATTTTTAAAGTAAGTTACAAAAGAAAATCTCAATTTTTTTTTGCCGATTTCACTGTCTTCTGCAACTTTATTGTAACAAATTCACATCTTTTATTGCAAGTTTTCACAAAAGCTCCTTGCAAAGTCAGCAATCTAAAAAAAAAAGGCTGCGATATCCTGGAGGGAGTGCCCTGTTTTTTAATGTGTTATGTTGCACATTCACCTGCATTTTTTGTTGTTGTGGTGTGCGTAGGCTACTCCTGATTTTGTCAGTCATCTAATATGCTGTGTCTCTATGATCCTATCCTGTCCTATTCATGGTAGCTTACCCATGGACAGTGCGCCGTCATCATGTGCTGTAGTAGGGGGGCTCGCCTTGATAATCCTGCATAAGGGCCCGGTGTTGGCTCGTTACACCACTGAAGTAAAGTATAAAGATAATATAAATGACAGCATAAACGTGAAGTACTATAATGAACCGTCTTATGTTCACATTCTAAATGCATCAAGTCTAACTTTAACAGTGTGAAGGTTTTTGCTGACAACTACAGAACTAAGAATATCCCCAATGCAATTTATCATCAAAACCAACTAATCCCTCAGTTGTGAGCTGATTTGACTTTTAATTGTCATAGCTAATTAAAGAAGAATGTAACTTTACATGATGCATCGTTACAACGTATAAAGTAGTGACTCATTGCAGAAACAATATCAGCTCGCACATGGTTTGGCAGATTAGTATCTCTGACTGGTTTATTGGAGAAAAAGAGTAGCATTTCACACTGTGTTGCGCTGAGAAAAGCAGTAAAATGAAATGAGACAGTGGCGACATGGACTCCCACTATAGACACAGCGTTTAACATCTTCATGCATGGCAGCTCAATTACCTGAGTGTAATTGCAATAACTCCAATACCTTTGCAGTCATGCTTGACAGTTTCCAGACCAGGTCCTGTAATTGCAGGTTGATATATGCAACTGGAAATCAAAGGGGGCTAGCGCGTTAGTAGAGAGAACAGCTAGGCTATGACTTCCACGGCGGAGCGGTGAATCTCTAATGCAATAAAAGGACGGAGTTATTAGCCGAGTTGTGAATGGCAAATTGGTGTGAATGCCAAATCGTCAGGGTTAGTATTGAATTAGATGGAAAGGGAACAGGTAGGTGGGGGCTCGGGACAATGGCTGGTGTTCAGCTGTGTCAGAGCAGGCTGGGTGTCATTGTAATGGGTGTGG
>NC_045742.1:26806253-26816435 GCF_008692095.1 Etheostoma spectabile
GGGGGGGATGTGCTTAAATACTGTCAGCAATTACAGTACAGATCCACTTTACTCTCTGAAAACACTCTACAGCTAGGAGCAAAGTGCTGGGTCAGTCCAAGGGCTCAGAGTTGTTTACAATGAAGGCATGGGAGTTTGTGAATTTTCAATTCCACGAAGATTTAGCATGGCTTCAAGGAGAAGGGAGGAACTGATGGATGGGATCACTATTACTGAATGAAGTTGTTGCAGGCTCTTGACCTCTTGAGCTTTTGAGACCATGGCATACAGGAAAAACAAGTTAAAATTACAATGTTCAGATGCCAGATCTCTGCCAGATGTTCCTTCTTCTTTCTTTGTGTTGGCGTTCTAACCTCCGGTGGATTTCTGAGGACTATGGTTACCTGCTCCTCAGATCTCTGCAGGGTAAATCCAAACAGCTAGCTAGATTATCTTTCCAATTGTAGTTTTTTGTTGCACAACTAAAACAACTTTTGAACGTACACATGTTACATCAAAACAAGCTTCCAAACACTAATTTGCAGAGGCGCGGCCATTGTGTTGCACCGCCCAAGATGATTGTGATTGGTTATATGAAATGCCAATAAACCAGAGTATGTTTTTCTCCCATCCCAGAATGCTGTGTTGACTAGCCAGACCTTCCTCCCCAGCGCTGTGGAGGAAGGTGTGGCAATGCAAGACTAAAATGTGCCTAACGGCATATTCCTGTTCCCCTGGGCCCTCTAATGGGTTAATTCAGCCACGTTAGCACCCCTCCCAAAAGCTTCTGCTACTGTTTCCTGTACCTTCCAGCCATTACAGCACCCTTTGGAAAAAGTTGGTGAAATCAGGCGATTTCACCAATGACCACCATAGCTTTTTGTTTAACCAAGTCATAAGCATTTCCAATGAAAGCTGTATTGGACATATCTGAGATATATCTTCGTCTTTTAGTGTTTTCTTGGTTTAGCCACAATTGGATTGAGCAGACTGCACAATCCTATAATATCAACACAACCATTAGGTCTTGGTTGCTACCCAGTCTGTAGTTATTGTCTTAGATCATTTGCAGTAACAGCTGTCTTTATAATTTAGTTTTTCATTGCTTTGGCACTTTTGGGCCACTCGTGGTCGTGTTTGCTTTGGGACCAGTGTGTGTGTCAAGAAATGCAGAACAAACACTGCTTTTGATTGATTGACGGCTGCGGAGTCATGTGCGACCAGCCTGTATAAAAATCAGTCGAAGTTCCATCAAAAAGACCACACTTAGCGCTACCGCTCCACTTTATTGTGGTTGTAAGGAAACCGGAGACGACGTGCGGTTGAGCCGGGCGAGCTAAAGGGCTTTGTGTGATTCCAGCATTCCTCCATATGTCTCGGGACAGTCCAAAACCACAGGGCCTGACACAAGCAGCGGTTCCAGAGTCAGCTGCCAAGATCCACTGTGAGGTATAACCCTGTTCTTTATCCAAGAGCACTCCATTAGGATTTACAGCAGGGGAACATAAAGCACTCCGAGAGAATCCCTGTCCAGAAAAGGCCAAAACAGACAGACTTATGACAGCAGTGGTCCACCAAGGAAAGCATTGGACTTGAACAAGACTCTTAGAAAAGTTGGTTACCAGAGGTATGTTTATCAAAACAGTTTGACCCAAAAACTAAGTGATGAAAACTCAAACATTCTAGAATTCAGTCAATGCATCAAGTTAGGCAGACTCCTTTGAAAAATGGAGTCATGCATATTTTATTATTATGTAATCTTGCCATTTTATTCACATTTGGATTACACAGTTGAAAGCCTAACACAGCACAGACAGTAGGCATTCCACAATTAGATATAAACACCAGAGTACAACCTTGCAGAAATCATCGCAGCTGTTATCTAATTGTAACAACTGCAATTGTAGCCAGCCGCAATACAAAAGTACAAGTACTATGAAGGATCACGGGCACCATAATCACACAAGAGCGACGGGAATTACAATTGCAGCTCGGCTTCATAGTGGCAGTATCTTGAATTCATACATACTGAGCCCCCCACCCCGCAGCAATTACACTTCCTTTAACAGACTGTTAGGAGAGTGAATGAGGGAGGGAGGGAGGGAGGGGTGGAGGAGGATGAAGAAGTGTGGCGGCATGCTAGGAATAACTGTTGGCCGAGGAGCTAATAGGCATGGAATGATGACAGATATCATGGAGTGGACGCCTCGCAATGACTGGGAAGGAATTAATAAGCAGGAATGGGTTAATAGTGCATTAAGAGCCAGCAGGAGAACGGCGGGAGAGAGGAGAGGGAAGCTTCTGAAGTCAGCTGTGAGTAATCAGCCCATGGCAAGCCTTCGACGATTACCATAACAGAGCAATTGGACGTGAAAAATGGATAATAGTATGGACATAGAAGTGTGTGTGCGTGTGTGTGTGTGTGTGTGTGTGTGTGTGTGTGTGTGTGTGTCTTGTGATGGCTGTTGGGGAGGAGTAAAATGCACAAATCCTACTGGCGCTCCAATTGTAAAAAAGCAGAAGGTGGTGATAATTTGTAAAGAAAAACTAAAATGTGACCGAAGTCTTTGCTTATTTCAGTAATTTTACAGTAGTCATTGCTCTACAGGGATTAGGCTGACACTCTGTTGTGTTGATCACCCCATGCATTGTTAACAATGCACATATAATGACCTACAATCTACACCACGTCACAGTTACAAAACCGCATCATGTTTTTACTCAAGTCAAGTCAGTTAAACTAAAAAACTGTGGCAAAACTGCTATAACACACTTTTTGAAAACAGGGCCCACTGCTCCTGCATTTGTACAAAAAATACATGCATAGTAATGATATGTATTATTATTATTATTATTATTATTATTATTATTATTATTATTATTATACGTTCATTATTAATCTTTAATCATGGAAGAACTTTTCAAAAAAAAGTTCAAAAGTGCTTTACATACAATTAAAAAATTAGTAAAAGAAATGATTATAAAACCAGCAGTAAAATCAATAAAAAACAGGTCTAAAATAATGTTGTTGTTTATTAAAGTGACTTAAAAGAAGCCAATGTGTTAGCTTCTCGGATCTCCCTCTGCAGGTCATTCCATAACTGGGGGGCCCGAATAGAAAAGTCCTATTCCCCTTTGGTTTTCAGTAGGGATCGACCAATATGGATTTTTGGAGTCAATTCTGCTTTTAGTCCCTCAATTTGCATCATAAAAGTGTAAACCCTGCTACACCGGATTTGTTTTCGGTATCTGCTCTGCCATTTCTTTGAAAATAATGAACCAAAACCCAGATTAGTGTCACTTCTGCAATCATGCTGCAATCATATCACCCAAATTATGGTTAACTGCCCAAGGGTAAAAGGCTTTTATCAACATCTACAACTCAGCCTTGATGATGCGTTGCTTGCAGACATATCATAAGACAGATGTAATCAGATCATCACAAAATGTCCTTGGTCAACACATTGAAATAATCCAACAAAACAATAAACGTGAAGAGTAGCCATTGAAATAAAGGGCTTGATTTGTAATTTAAGACTGCCATGGTGCTAGTGGTGGAGGGGCAGTGCCCGGCCTGCACGTGAACTGCAAGGTCTCCGGCAACACAGAGCTGCCTGCGGACGCCTGTCTGTAACTCATGCCGGGAAAAAACTATCGGCGAACGCAGCAGCCGCGTATAAGCAACTATCGGCCCGATACATCGGCCAGCCGATAAAATCGGTCTATCACCAGTTTTCAGGTTTGACCGAGGAATGGCCAGGAATGGCCTGCCTGAGGATCTCAGGTTGCATTCAGGCTGGCGGCGGATGGAAAAAGGGTTATACAATGTTCTTGTAAGGAAAAATGTTGTGGGCAGATTGCCATGACATTCCCCTAGCCAATCCTGATCCCAAGAGGAACACTTCAAGACATGTGTGGAGTCAATGGTACACATACATTTTTAAAGGACTACTGTGTTTACTTAGCCATGAATAATAATCATATTGTATTAATCTGGGTTTTCATTACCGCAGAATGAGCGGTTTGTATCTACAGTATACACGGAGCGGGTCCTCTTCCACGGAGTCCGCCATGTTGCATGGCTACGTTGTTACAGTAGCCCAGAATGCACAAACCAAACACTGGCTCTAGAAAGGGCCATTTGAGTTTTTTTTAAATTGACCAACTTAGTTCTTGGCACACGGTAGGTTACAAAAACTTCACAGCTAGATGGAAGTGAATCCCACATGCTGACTAAAATTTAGCAAGCTAGCCAGCTAGGAGAGTTAATAAAAGTAGCATTTTCCTGGCTATTTGGCTAGCCCTGTGAGCAGTCATTACATCATCAAGATTCTGCCAACGTATGGTTATTTTCATTAAAGACACAGATTCCTTTTCTGGTGTGACCAGAAGAACAGCAAATTTGTCAGTATATTTTTCCATCCGGCATTTTTCCAGAGGCTGAAAGTGGGCCTTTAGACTTGTGCAACTCCAGATTAACTTTAATTACTTAACTTTTTAAAGTATTGAATGTGGAACATGTCATTTACAGTATGGTTTATCTAACCACAAGGCCACCCTGCCACCATTTCCTTGAAACTTTTGAGATCCATAAATTTTGACAAAGTCACTTGTGTTTCTTCTCTCTCTCGCTCTCTCTCGCTCTCTCTCTCTCTCTCTCTCTCTCTCTCTCTCTCTCTCTCTTCTCTCTCTCTCTTCTCTCTCTCTTTCTTCATATGTCTTTCTATCTGGCATGTTTCCAGTATTCAAGGTGAATGGAACTGGAAGACATTACATAGCTATGGAGCAAAGAAAATACTGAGAAGCAAGGTTATGATATAGCTGAAAATTGATATGCCCTTGGCTTTACACCATTTGCTTCCAGTGTGTGTCTAGAGAAGCGTGAGATGTTTCATATGGTCAGGCTATTACCCCCCCCCCCCACCACCGATCAGTCCACATATCTCTTCTAATCAAATGGACGTTTATCCCTGGGAAGAGAGAATATCCAGCCACTTGAATGTTCAGTCATTATATGATAGCTCAATTATGATGTTAATTTGAAGGGTATTATTGGACAGGCAGATGACTGTAACTGAACACGACTAGAAAAAGGACTTCCATTATTAGCTATCCCACCTTCTTATTAAAGTAATTTGACTTTCTGTTCTCTGTTTGTGAAATTGTGTGTGGACAATGCAATATATACGTATAATACGACACAACTGTGCCGTCTGAAAACAGGAATGACTTGTTTGCAATGCTATTTCTGTAACACCTCACCCAATTTAATGATGGTAGTACCATCGCAAAATGCCGATGTTGCGCCTCCAACCTTCATAGCAAATCACAGGTAGAGTAGGGAAAAGGTTCCCTTCCCGAGACTATTTTGCAGAGCCAGCGTTGCAGTGTCCGGAGCTCAGCTACACTAGTAATGTCCTAATCATAATTGCTTCATGGAAACAACAGTGGAGGTGAAACAGAAACCCATATCAGATCCAGAACCAAGTGAAACTGCAGTAAAAACAAGTGGAAAGATAAACAACATGACAACATTTGAAAAATTGTTTTTATCTCAACTCAGTTAAAAAAATCCAAATAAGGAAATAAAAACGGAATTCTTATCGAATGGTATTCCTATTTTAGGTTGGATGCCCTCCATCCAGGGAAGCGCACTTTAAGATCTGTGAGTATACATTACTGCACAAAGTCTGGTAAAGAACAAGCGCAGCTAGGGAAAAGAATACAGTTTCTAGAACTTTAGAACGGAAAAGAGTCAGCCAAAAGTCTCCATACAGTAGTTATGCAACCTTCCACCCTGTTTTCTAGTGCCAAACCAACTCTTACTGTACAAAAAATGCTGCATTGGCTGCCAACCACCCCCAAACAAACTCCAAAGCATCACTTTTAAGTAACAAAGAAAAAGGAAAAATGCAGTAGCAGAACGCCATGAAGTGCAACAAACGAAGGCTTTTTTTTTTTTTAGATACCAATGAAAGAAATCCCGTGCCGACTGCTTATTAGGCACATTCACCTTACATAAGGCCCCTTTAATTTGAATTATTATTTTGAAGCCTGATGATGAGTCACTGGCTGTTCTGCTCTCTGTCTGTCCGGTGTCGCCCACACCATTGCATTAAGACCCCGACTCCAAACACTGAGCAGGTGGCTGAGAACATTAGGTGGGCATGGATCACATAGCAGCACAAACACCACATCGCATATTCATAAATTACATAAAAATATGGACAATGAAGCGAGCCGAATGTAGGGCATCGGAGTTAGAGGGTGAGAGCGTCTCAGTCTGTCTGCAGTCTGCCTGCCTTTATGGGTGGCTGCTGTGGTCGCACTGAATGCATGCGCCTGTGTGCCTGCGAGTGTGTGGGCCTGTAAATAGCTGTGGCAGCTGTAACACTACTGTAATGCCATGTGTGGTCCAAGAGGGGCCAGATAACCAGATGGCCAACACATCAGTGCCAACACATCCAGCAATGCAATACTAAACACACGCACGCACACACGCACGCACACACGCACGCACGCACACACACACACACACACACACACACACACACACACACTTAAACCAGTGGGACCAAACCTCCAAAGGCCTCATTTAAGGCCTGGGCCACGAGTAGAGCATCGGCAGTGCCCCTCTTCTGGGTAGAAGTCTAGGCCCAGACAGCCTGGCAGCAAGCAGCCGCTGGGCCGTACGCACTGCCAGCTCAGGAGCGCTGGGAGGCTGACTGTGTGAGAGAGAACTCCCCTTTCTCTGGGCAACACATGCTCTGATCAGCGCTTGTGAGAGTTTGGGAGATCTGTACCAAGTTGCAAAGTTGTCTGCTTGAAGCATATTGTGGCCGGCTCAAACAAAAGCTTGTTGTTAGCCAAGAAAAAAAAGTTCAAAGACTGCGTGTGTGTATGTGTGTGTGTGTGTGTGTGTATTGGCGTCGACAGATGTCGAGTACATGATGGTCCCCTGTGTAAGAGGACGGGAGTCTCTGTCTTACCTGGGGCTGCTGTGCAGCTGTCCTGAGCCGATCGCTGTCCCTACCACAGACACTGACTTGGGTTGTGTGTGTGCGTGTGCGTGTGTTTGTGTGTGTGTCTGGGGGCATGCAGGAAGTATTCTGCTGCTTTTTAGCTCTAATAGGCAGCTGGGGCATCATGTTTTTTTTTTGGCTTTTCTCAAAACATATCTGTTGTTTTTACATAAAAAATAGTAACAATCATATTTTC
The DNA here is from genome assembly GCF_008692095.1 of Etheostoma spectabile. Lineage (NCBI taxonomy): Eukaryota > Metazoa > Chordata > Actinopteri > Perciformes > Percidae > Etheostoma > Etheostoma spectabile. Next base: position 26,813,451 of record NC_045742.1, read on the forward strand.
AGTTTTTGCTGTCATGTTTGCTTTGCTTGCTTCATGGATGTGAATTAGTGTTCACCATGTGACGCAAAACAGATTTGAAAGTAATCTGACATCAAAGTTAATCTAATTTTAGGGTGATCATTAATACAAATGTGTGTTGTACACGTAGTCAAGACTACGGATACCTATCAACATGGAGGGAATGAAATAAAACATTATTTTGGGGTCTCTATTTTTTCATCTCAACTATGTTAACTGAACAGTCAAGAACTCAAAGTCCAGCCAAAAAGAAGACAATGGCAACAGCAGTGTTAAAGAGAGACACATGTACACACAGCTAAATGAAAGAGAGAGTGATAGAAATGAAGCAAGCCAGACAGAGAGATGTAGAGAAGGAGAGAAAAAAAGCAAGGAAAAGAGATATAAAAATGAGATGGTGGAAAGGCAGGAGGGGGTCTTCTGTGCCTCTACACCCCACACCTACCCCCCAAAACAACATGATTATATATTTTTAAAGAAGGGCTTCAAGAAAAAGCTACATGCCTTTTGGATTTACAGCCCGGCTATCAGTAGCCACAAGCTCCGGCGCGAGACGGCGTGACAGGTGTACGTTTCAGCAACTTAAACAGGGCGGATTAAGCCACTAGTGGCTCCTCTTCATATGCATTCCTTATGGGAGTTAAGGCCATTTGAAATGCAGGGCCAAAGGCAAGATTACCGGCTCATAGGCCCATGGAGAGAGGTGTGCTGCAACTAAAAGCCTGGATTTGAATAATTGTGGCAGGGCTTAGTGCCTGGAATCAGCACAGAACAGAACCAATGGATTATTACACACACACACCAAAACACACACACACACACACACACACACACACACACACACACACTCACCAACTTTGGAAGGCTTTGACTTGTCTGAATCAATAACTCAGTATGACCGTGTGTGGCATGTGTGGTGTGTGTGTGTGTGTGTGTGTGTGTGTGTGTGTGTGTGTGTGTGTGTGTGTGTGTGTGGTGGGTGTGGTGTTGTGTGTGTAAGCGCATTGTTGGTAAGAGGTTGGTTCGTGTCATATCTTTCTCCATGCCATAATGCAAACACATGTGAGTGATGTTCTGCTGCTCTGCTGTTTATTATCCACATGTAGAGCGTGTTTCTGTTTGTTTGTGTGTGTGTGTGTGTGTGTGTCTGTGTGTTTGTGTGTGTGTGTGTGTGTGACAGATCATACTAGTGCGAGCCTGAACTTGTGTTTGCTTTGTGTGTATTCATGTGTGAGCCTACTTGTGTGTATAAACAAGTGTGTAGTTATGGTGGAAATGGTTTTATTTGTGCATATTTGCTTCTGCATGTGTTTGTGTGTGTGTGTGTGTGCGTGCGTGCGTGCGTGCATGCGTGCATGTGCGAGTGTGAATGCCTCCACCTAAACACAGCAGAGCCACTGTTCCAGCTCCGTACGTTTTGACACTGGTTGAAGGCTTAGCAGCGCTCGAGGTGCCAGACAGACCGACAGACGAAAGGAGGGAGGGGAAGAGATGACGAGGAGCTGCGGGAAGAAGAAATGAAAAAAAGAGGAGCGGAAAGAATGGATAATGAAGGGAAGGATGAGACGTGGTCCCATATGAGTTTGCGGCAGAGATAGTGAGGGGAGAGGTTTAATGTATTCAACCAGTTTTGAAAGAGAGGGAGAGGCAGCAGGGCGGCAGGTATGAAAGAGGGGGTTACACCTCGGGGGGGGCAGAGGAAGACAGAAGCTGTGTTCGAAACCGCTTCCTATGGTGGAAATAGTGCACTATATAGTGTGTTTGCCATTTTGTAGTGGTGTTTCAATTCTCCGAGGTCAATTTTATTCACTAAACCGTTGACCATGAAATACCCACAATGCACGGCTAATTTGCGTGTACACCACATTTTACTCCCGTGTACCAGGGACGTGAACTGAGCTCTATATTGACCCAGGGCCTAATAACAGAAGATGTCCAAGAGCTCAGGAGTGACACACAATAGAAGCATGTGATAGACGTCACAAATGATCAATTTCAAGATGTAAATGTGCAAATATTGCCACAAGTAAAGAGTAAAGAACAGAGCAAAAAAAAACTGTTAGGAAGTCAATTTGATGTGTCGATGATCAAATCCCACCCGGATGGACTAAAGTGCACTGAGACCCCAGAACCCCCCGACATATGCAAAACAGCCGAGTGTGTCCTCACTTTTTAAATGGTGTGAGCGACACTTTGAATAGAGGCAGCATCAACACCTGCTGCCGCAACTCGACCAAGGAGAGTTGGAGAGACAAGAGGGCAAACACCAATTGTAACACTCCAGAGCTGTACACACACACACGCACACGTATTCACATATATATACAAATACCATAACAAAAGTTTTTTTTTACATCTGATCCCAAATGGAGCAACATGAATATGGCTGTCATGCTGGCCCGTAACACAAAACACAAATGTGGGAATCCAAAATGGTTCATATTATGTTGCCCGTGGAAACAGTTGTGTATTGTCTTCTGTGGCTCTGAAAGAGCTCTGTCAAGTCTTCTTGGATGATAATGCCATCCATATTAGCTCAGACCTGAAGACTACAAGATGTGCAAAAGTCTGTGTTACTAATTGTCGCACTGTTGCTTGCTCTGGAGGAAACTAGAACTGTTGGGTCCTTGTAAATTCCGGAGTGTGGTCTATCTGTAAAGTGTCTTGAGATAATTCTTGTTATGAATTGATACTATAAATAAAATTGAATTGAATTGAATTGAATTAATGTTGACAATGTAGTCCGAATTTAAAGACGTAGGCATTTACTAGTAACCTGACGCACCAGATGGTTTGTTGCACAAGTGTTTGGCAAAGGGCAAGCACTTAAAAAAATAAAATAAAAATCCTGGCCGGTGATTGGACGATAAACCAATCAGAGAATCAGTGTCATCTCCCACTCCCTTTAAAAGCCAGGCGCGTCATATTTCTATTTGTAATTTTTTGCATGTGTGTGTGTGTGTGTGT
>NC_045742.1:26816445-26818196 GCF_008692095.1 Etheostoma spectabile
GTGTGTGTGTGTGTGTGTAATAAGCCTGGGTCACTAATTCACTCTTAATCTAACAATGAAATGCTGCACTATTGACTTTTTGTTGTCAATGGTGAATGATCACTTCCCGCTGCCTCAAGAGAGCAACACGCCAAGAAAGCACCTGAACACACCTCCCTGTAATACCAATACACCAAGACTGCACCTGAACACACCTCCCTGTAAGACCAATACGCCAAGACTGCACCTGAACACACCTCCCTGTAAGTACAATACGCCAAGACTGCACCTGAACACACCTCCCTGTAAGACCAACACGCCAAGAATGCACCTGAACACACCTCCCTGTAATACCAATACGCCAAGACTGCACCTGAACACACCTCCCTGTAAGACCAACACGCCAAGACTGCACCTGAATACACCTCCCTGTAAGACCAACACGCCAAGACTGCACCTGAACACACCTCCCTGTAAGACCAGCACGCCAAGACTGCACCTGAACACACCTCCCTGTAAGACCAGCACGCCAAGAATGCCCCTGAACACATCTCCCTGTAAGACCAACACACCAAGAATGCACCTGAACACACCTCCCTGTAAGACCAACACGCTAAGACTGCACCTGAACACACCTCCCTGTAAGACCAACATGCCAAGACTGCACCTGAACACACCTCCTTGTAATACCAACACGCCAAGAATGCGCCTGAACACATCTTCCTGTAATACCAACACGCCAAGAATGCACCTGAACACACCTCCCTGTAAAACACACGCCCATGGGTGCGAAGATGGGCGCAGGTGCATTTGCTTTTTAAACGATGCGGGCGCTGGACAGGAAAGTGACAACTGTGTCTTAAAATAGCGTAGACACTTGCGTCAGGCTTTGTGCAGGATATGGCCGTAGTGTTTTTGGAGCTTAACTCCAAACTAATATTGAGGATATTGCAGACCTCGCTCTTATTTTTTTGTCTCCCAACTTGTAGAAGTGCAACAAATCTATGCTGGGACCCTTTAGCTTGGTGAGTCGCGAGAGATTTTTTTTAAAGAATGGTCAAAATGAATATAAAATTGAAGACAATGTCTGAGCGGAGATCAGCCCATTCTGTCGTCTTTGTTTTATGTCTCTGTGTGATGGAGCTGGGGCAGGCAAATAGATGTTTAAGATGGCAAATATAATACGTGATGATAAATGATCTGATAGAAATAATGACCCCTGCAAGTTTTTACCTTCTGGCCTCAGAATGTCCATCTTGTATCTGTGGAAAGTTGTCCCAGCCGCGTGCATATCTGAACGTTTTCTTAATGGAAGTGTATGTTGGACTGGCTTGTAGTTAGACAAAGGTCAAAGGAAACTAAACTCAAAGACTGCAAACTTCTGTGTATCTCAGAATTATAAACAACAAAAAAGCGGACCGTCCCAGGAAACCAGATCTGGGCGCTCCCCTGCTAACTGCAACAGAACTGTAATAGCACCACAAACAGTCTCATCAATTGGGTGTCCCTTTTCTGGGACCCTGTGTACCACTGAAGACAATGTATTACAGTCAGGAAGCCGGAATAATACGGAATGGTAATTCATGAAAGAAAGTGACATGATTTGAGATTGAAATGGGGCAAAGAAGATAGGCAAAATCACTCATTTCATACCCTGGCACATGAGCTCGAGGGGATCTTTGATGAGAAGGGCTATTTCAATCCTGCAATTGGAGAAAGGGAGACTTGGGCTTATTGTGTGAAGTAGGGGGAGCACAGTGACCCCCCCCCCC
>NC_045742.1:26818206-26820221 GCF_008692095.1 Etheostoma spectabile
CCCAACCCCCAAAAAAGGTAATTTTTATTAAGATGTGACTGTGCTGTCCCCATTCTAATTCTGGAGTGGATGATGGTACGGCCTTCTCTCTCATCTCCACACTGGACCCTGTCTTTTTCACAGGTCCCCAGACGGAGTCTTGTAAATCTATCAAGTCATCTGAGAGAAGCACAGGCTTTGGGTGTGATAATGACTTACTGTAGACTACCAATGGGGAGAGGACGATCCTGACACACACACACACACCCATGCATGCATGCACATGAACACACACCGATGTACCATCCACACCTCTCTACTTCAAGTCAGCTGAGCAATCTCCACACTCATCTAGTCTCTAACCCCCCACATACTGTGCCAGCTGCAGATTGAGGTGGCAGCACCCGTCATAATGCGGTTGGGGGGGGGCTTTTGTAGGGCATTGCCAGTCCTGCTGGAAGCCTGCGGTACCCAGCCTGAGCTCCAGGTCTCAGTGGGTAGCTGCGGGGAATGGGCCATCCGTGGTGGTAATAGAGTAAATAACTCAAATGAGGCAGAGTGTGAATTACTTCTCTGATGGGCTGGAGGGGTCCCCGCTGTGAATCCGACCGGGGGGTCCAGCTAGGATGCGCCTTGAAAATGTGGGGAAATAGGCCCGGGATGCGGCGAGGTAGCAGGAGGAGGGTGGTACGGCAGCGGGGATGGGGTGTGTGTGAGAGTGTTTAATACAGGTGATGATGGAGGGGGAAAATTGCTTGAGGCAACTGTGCCGCAGCAGGTCTGGACGAACAGCAGCCGCCCGAGGGATGGACGGTAGGACAGAAAAAAAAGCGAGACTTGCACAGATGCATCCTGTCCCAAGTGTTCACTTTTTTGGAGTTTGTGGGGCTTAATTCGGACTGGTCTCCTGTACTGGATGTCTGGGTATTTCAATCACTCTTCTGTGACATACAGTGCAATAAAAAAAATTAAATCTCACGGGCTATGCATCGTATGTAGATATTCCGAGGATGAACAGGAACGGTAGCCCCGTGATGCCCAGATTCCGAGCACACGCACACAAAAGATACTTCAATGCCAAGGGATGATTGAAAACTACTTCAAAAATGAACCTGCAACCTTGGGCTTCAAAGGGAAGCATATTGCACGAACTAATACAACCAGGAAAATATATGAATAAATGTTTCTTCATTAGGTGACCTCGGAGTGGCTTACATGGTCATTTCTATTCCGCGCCGACCCTCAAGTTCACAGATGCCTCTGAGCCACCGATGGGCAAACAAAGACTTCAATGATAGTCCCACCGTGTAGGAGGACTCTGCTTATCATTTCAAAGGGACAGGCCCCTTCACCATACCTACACTATACCAATGGACAGACGTTGCAGAACAAATAAAAGTCCAGTTGAAAAGCTTGTGTCTTGCAGTGGAAGACATGCACAATCTGCCGTGTGGAGCGTGTTGTGGAATGTGGTTTTCCTGCTTGTGATCTCGTCCTGACCTTCCGGATCATCCATAATGTATCACTGTAAGTTTGCAAAAAGGTATGAAAGTGAAATCAGAAGGAAGTTTTTGGGCTTGTCTGGTGCCCTTGACACCCATGACAGGCAAATCTTTAATCTGTGTTTAAGAGGAGGGTGTGTAAAGCAGGGCCGGGTGTCAGGTTTGGAACGGTGGGGGCGACAGCATTTCAGAAAGAAACGCTGCGCAGATGTTGCAGAAAGCCTGCCACTTGCCAAACATAGCGGGAGTTGGTAAGCAATCGACTAACCTTACTCTCCCCCTCTCTTCCATAGCCCTCAACCTTCATCCTCCAGTCCCCTCCCCCCCCAAACAAGGCAACTTTGCTCTGACTCTCTCCATGGAAGTTTTCTGCATTGAACTTTCTTCCCCTTGCACAGCATCAACCTTTAACTCGCTGAATAACTGTCTTCTGGCAGCAAAGCACAGCTGGACAAGACAGCGAAGACTCATGGGATGAAATAAAAATAATAAAAAAAATAAACTCAAAAGAGAATCCACACACAGTCGCACCCC
>NC_045742.1:26820231-26820869 GCF_008692095.1 Etheostoma spectabile
CCCCTTAAACCACCACATTAACAGCAATGGCTTCCACGCCAAGTTGTGAGATCCGTTTTCTCCAGGTCTCAAATTGAAAACGGGCTGGTATATTGGAAGCGTGCTTAAAATGGAGCTCAGCTGGTGGTTGCAAAGCCTCCGGTAAGAGAGGGCGTTCCACTGAGGGAATATTTGTCTTTGTTTGGTTGGATTGCAGGTGGATAGGCAGTAAGCCATGTAGTACGCAGGTATATCCGGAAGATATGAGATTCATAAACTCCCAAATGCTGTGGGTTGCTGTTCGGGTTTCCTCTGTGTGGGTGCATGTGTGTGGCAGTGTGTGCGCGCACGAATGCAGGAAGAAAAAATGGAAGTTCTCTCTCGTACACAAACAAGAAGGAGGACACGTAATGACTCGTACAAGGTATTTGATTTGTGGGCGTCCGCGCAGGGCTCAGGAAAGAGCAGGGAGGTAGAATCAAAATTGTGAAATTGTTATTCTCTTGCAATATTTTTTTACAGCACTGCGCATTTCTGCTGAGACAAACCAGAAAATGGTGGGGTGGACCTATGGATAACAACAAGTGCTTGGAAAATTTGAGGTGTTGATCTTTGTCATGGGTGACATACAAGCATTTAAAAACACACACACACACACA
>NC_045742.1:26820879-26824698 GCF_008692095.1 Etheostoma spectabile
CACACACACACACACATTTTGTTGATATCAATAATAAGAATAATAAGAGAAGGTTGCTGGCATCCTTTTGTTCCATAGATATACATACATACATACATACAAGTTGCACAAACTGCACATTAGAGCTGCAACCGACATCATCATCATCATCATCATCATCACGATGTCCGAAAATAGTGGAAAAAAGCCCAAAATATTTTCCTAAGGTAAATCTTCATATTTTTTTGTCCAATTATCAGTCCAAATGTAAAGATATGCAATTCAAAAGAGAAAAAAAGTCATGTTTAAGAAGCTGAAAACCGCAAATGAGGCTTGTTTTTTCTTAAGACCGTTCACAATTGTGACAACAGCGGCAAACCCAAAAGCACTTACTGTACTTTATAATTATATAAATATATAATATATACACTACCGGTCCAAAGTTTGGGGTCACTTACAAATTTACACTCCCTTCTAGATAGAACATCTAAGTAGGGGGCTGATCTTTAATGCAATACCTATGTTTTCCATTATCTGCTACCATTCATGTTCCAAAGGCACATTCTCTTTACTAATCTGATATCATTTTAAAAAACTAACTAAGAAAACATTGGAGAACCCTTCTGTAATTATGTAAGCACATAATGTAATCTGAAAACTGATGCCCTGGTTAAAAAAAAACAACGCAACTGATCTCAGCTGGTATTCTGTCTACAATGGAAATTTGCATTTGCTTAAACGACGTAGGCGCTGGACGGGAAATTGACAACTGCGACTATCTTAAACTAGCAAAGACACTCGCGTCAGGCTGTGACTATGGGCTATGATAGGGCCCTTAATAGAGATCTAACAGACCCTTCTTTGCAACGCTGTGGAGGAAGGTCTGGAAATGTGGGACTAATCAAAGTCAAAAGTTTAAAAGTCTTGAGAAAGTTGACTGAAGTAAAGAAAAGGACAGTCAACAAGGGCACCTGTATACAATCAGTCCGGCGGTTTTGTGGATAGATCTTAGGGTCAGATGTGGACTATATTTACCTTCCCGCACTCCCAGGAAATGGCTGCCGCTCACCTTCTTATATAATTACAGTTGTTTGCCCGTCGTTGTATCTAAATGTCTGTTTGTCACCGCCACTTCTATTCAAACCAAACGCCAAATATCCTTCGCTTAATGGTGATTGAAATATGGGGGCCGCCTGTCTTGGAAACCACTTAATGTCAACATGTCAGAGGTATCAGGGGGGAACTAAGTCCAAAACCACTGGACTGTCAAATCATAAACGCCATGGGGGGAACAGATTTCTCAGGGATCTGCAGGCGACGAAAAGACTCAGCCGGGGTTTTGACAGGGATTTTCATTTGGCGTCGCTCATGTTTCCAAAATTAATCCCGCCGCAAAATTATGGTTTCCTTTCATCCCCAAAGTCCCAATCCCATGGCTGTAGCGCAGGGGGATCTCGAGGAGGAATGGGGAGGGTGGTCGAGAAAAGAGTAAAAAACAAAAAGAAGCGAGGCGTTGTTCTTCTTTGATTTGATTTTACCGTTTTCGACTTAGACAGGAAAAGAAGAAAAAGAGAAGGCAGGATCTAATCTTAACCAAGAGCAAGTGACATTTATTAAACAGAGGTGTTATTGTTTTATGCAAAGGCGGGCGGAGGGAGGAAAGAGTTGCACCGACAAAGAGATGCAGCGGCTGGCTGGTAATTAAGCTACAAGTTAAGACATTTTAATTACTCTTGGGTTGTTGTTTTTTTTCTGTCTCTGATGAAGATGGTGCAGCAGTGAGCAGGGAAATGGACCATTAATGATGTGGAAAATCACACAAAGGCTGAGTAAAGCTCATTGTGACTCCCACCTTAGCAGTGCATGGACTCACACGTGAATCCTTCCCAGGTTATTGTTAGGGCATTTTCCAAAAGCTTAAACCATCGTGTTTTCACCTTTGAATCATGAATCCTGTTTAATAGAAACCTGCTTTCTATGTTGAAATACCGGTGGTGGAAGACATGTTCAGATCCTTTACTTAAAGGAACACGTCCCCATTTGTAGAAATAGGGCTTATCACGCTCTCCTGTAGCTGTAGATAGGTGGGCCAACGCATTTTTTGGGACTATATTTGGTGGAAGCACAGCCAAAGCACCGTCCCAAGTAGGGATGTAACGGTAGGAAAATATAACCACACGGTCATAGTAACCAAAATGATCACGGTTTTTAGTAGTAGCACAGTATTTTTGAAAGTGTGTTCAATATGTGCAGAAAGCACTGACAGGCCTAAAAAAGCTGAAAAAGTTTAAAAGTGGGAATTGGTCAAGGCCACCCCCCCACTCCCTCCTCAAAAGCTACAGACTCAGAAATAGCACATACTAAGGAAAGCTCAGTGAGGGACTGGCTCTAGAGGCTGTAATTCTGCACCAAGGCTGGATTTTGGGAAAGAGACTTCAGATACAGTATTAGGGGACACTAAGTTCTATATAAAAAGACTTCAGATACAGTATTAGGGACCACTAAGGTCTATATAAAAGAGACTTCAGATACGTATTAGGGGACCACTAAGTTCTATATAAAAGACTTCAGATACAGTATTAGGGACCACTAGGTCTATATAAGAGACTTCAGATACAGTATTAGGGACCACTAAGGTCTAATAAAAGAGACTTCAGATACGTATTAGGGGACCACTAATTGTCTATATAAAGAGACTTCAGATACAGTATTTGGGGACCACTAAGGTCTATATAAAAGAGACTTCAGATACGTATTAGGGGACCACTAAGGTCTATATAAAAGAGACTTCAGATACAGTATTGGGACCACTAAGGTCTATATAAAGAGACTTCAGATACAGTATAGGGGACCACTAAGGTCTATATAAAAAGACTTCAGTACAGTATAAGGGGACCACTAAGTCTATATAAAAGAGACTTCAGATACATTTAGGGACCACTAAGGTCTATATAAAAGAGACTTCAGATACAGTATTAGGGACCACTAAGGTCTATATAAAAGAACTTCAGATACAGTATTAGGGACCACTGGTCTATATAAAAGGACTTCAGATACAGTATAAGGGACCACTAAGGTCTATATAAAAGAGACTTCAGATACAGTATAGGGACCACTAAGGTCTATAAAAGGACTTCAGATACAGTAAGGGACCACAATATCTATATAAAAGAGACTTCAGATAGAGTATTAGGGACCACTAAGGTCTATATAAAAAGACTTCAGATACAGTATTAGGAGACCACTAAGGTCTATATAAAAGCATCCAAAGAGCACCATGTCATGGGACCTTTTAGAGTGATGAATATTATGATGCATGGTATTGTACCCCAAGTGAAGGAGTTCAAATACCTTGGGTTCTTGTTTGTAAGTCTCTAGTAATTGATGGAATTAAAAAAAAACTAAAGGTACATAATAATACCAGAGAATAGTCTGACTAATCCTGCCTCTCTCCAGCATCATGCAGCGAGCATCACGTTGGATGTCTGCATCATCTCTACATACTAATGAATGTGGTGATTCCATTGCTTTCACCTCCATTACTTTATAAAAAACAGCAAGAACGCAGTTCTACTACAGTAAAGGTAGTGCTTTTCACTTTATAGATGTATGTGTAACCTCAGACATCTGACCTGGACATGTTGGTATCTTTACCTGTTTCTCTCAGACGGTACAGTGTATAATTGTCTCATTCTTATTTGGTGTTTGGTCTCTATATAAATACCATATACGTATGTTCACTAACTAGTCTAATTACAATCAGCAGTGTTTGATAGACACCAGACTGAGATCTATTCTGTTTTGAAAGTGAGGTTAACAGTTGTGACAGCAGTGGGTTAG
>NC_045742.1:26824708-26826517 GCF_008692095.1 Etheostoma spectabile
TGTCAACAAAGTGCTGTAAATCCACAGTGTGGTGCACATTGTGGTTAAAGTTATGGGATAAGTGTGTAAAGTTTTAGAAAACTGTGTTCAAGCAATGACAAAGGAACCCGAGTTTGGTCCACGTGAACTGCAGCTGAGCAGACTGTAGTTAGAGTTTTGCACATGTGACTCCGGTTTAGCAATAAAAAAAAGCTGCAAGTACAATAATTGATTATATGTCCTTAGCTGCATTCCACCACGGTTAAATACCACAAAACTGCCACAACCAAGCCTCTCAATAGCCTTTTCAGTAGCCAGCGTTTGAAAGCAACCGTGGTCAAGCGAACAGCAATCCCTTTTTCTAGACATGCTGGGAGTCGTCCAAAAGCTTCCCAACAAATCTGTTGTCCACTTTGTCACCATAACGAGGCCTTAAAACCAATAATGGCTTGTCAGAAAGCACCAGAGTGGCTGCTTGCTCGCTTGCTCGCTGGCCGTGCTGTTGACCACCGGCTGGCCGCTCAAGCTGACCATTTGTGTCTGTGCAGAGGCCAGCTGACCTGTTATTACTGGACCAGCAGAGAAACTAGATGCTTCCCCAGCCGGCATTCCAACCACGTGATAACAGTGAAAATAGAATATGAGGATGAAGGTTTCCTGATTTGTCTTGATTTTTTTGGTGACCCTGAAGAGTCGAATGTCCAATGCTTTGCTGGAAAGAGCCTGATGCGATTGCCGGATGGTTATGGATCAGGTGTAGAGGGGTCGCCTACTGACCGGAGAGTTGGTGGTTTGATCCCTGGCCCTGCAGTTTCATGTTGAAATGTCCTTGGAAAAGGCACTGGGCGGTCGTTGAGGCTCTGTCTAAAACTCTCACACACTCATCCTGTCTCTCTCTATCAGAGAGAGAGAGAAAGAAAGCCGTGACAGGTGGGTGGAAACACGCGTCTGGTATGAATGGCCAGGCGCACGATCAGGTGACACTTAGGCGTGCGGCGTGTTCCAGCTATTAGTCAGTGACATGCCTGGAGCATTTAGGATTCTGATGTTTTATCATAATTTGTTTACAGTTTTTTTCCAGCTGCTGACATACATGTTCAAAACTATGTCTATTTTTTCAAAAACATTTACATGAATTTTTTTTTTTTTTAGAAATGTATGTGAGTGTTTCTCTGATGAACAGGCGCCACTTTGCACTGCAGCCGCGACCACCATTGTATGAGTGTGTGTGAATGGCGACTGGTCGCCGTGCTATGTTAAAGCGCCAGTAGTTGTTGTCTGTTTACATCTACAGTCTCACAGTCGAATCTTTGGAGCGTGTGACGGGTTCAGACCAAAGATTCTGGATGAGGAACTGAAACATGCCGGTTTACACCACTGTGACGAGATGATGTATCATCTTCATAGCACAAATAGCTGGACATATAATTTGTTGCGTATTAATATGAACGTGGATAACGTTGACAGTGAAACGCTTGCTAAAGTTACACTTCTGGAGCTGAATCGGTGGAAACTGACAACAATTTGACGTTTTTGGCCCTTTTTCAGACTTTTTTTGAAGTTTTCACTAACACCACCTTACTAGCCCTAGTTTTACACTACTTTTTGGAATGTATGGTCATCAACCCTCATTTATATAGAATACCTAATATTTGAGTGAAAAAAGCCGAAATTATGAATTATTTTGATGATTAGTTAAGATCAGAGGGTTGTAGAGATGAGTTGCGTCAGGAATGAAAGGGATCAATTGTATTTCCAAAGCGCGTTGTATGGAATCCAATCCATTTTTTGTGGTTAATTGCTTAAAAAGAAACCCATATTTCAGATATA
>NC_045742.1:26831527-26837300 GCF_008692095.1 Etheostoma spectabile
TTTTTTTTGCTGCCTACAGTTTCTTTTGGAATAAAATGTGCCTTCTGGCTCTGGCAACAGCTACATGCCGCTAATCAAAAACAACACACCTTCGACGTCCGGTGTGCGCGTAGCGTTAGGTCACGTCAGTTTCCTGCGGCGTCGCTATGACGACCAGCCACACTGAGGTGGAACTAAAGTCTGCAGTGGAAAACGGACTCGTCAGGGCGTTGAATCGAGACGATGCGAGGCAAAGTATTACTAGCAGTGGAAAAACACTGTTAGTCCACTGCTATAACATTAGCTACATGCTAACGCCCGGAGAAACCTATGATCTTGGTCACTGATGTTGTGAATTTCTCTCCAATTTCAGATCACATTCCTGCTCTAAATGACTAGTTGTGTATTTTTTGGTTTAGAAGCCTTTGTTAGTGATATGTCACGGTACAAAGTGCTGCACCATTCTCTGTTACACTTAGTACACTGTTACACGTAACCCTAACGTTAGCTACATGCTACTTGCAACGCAAGCTAGGATTTTGGTCGCTGAATTCCTCCCCAATTTCAGATCAAATTCCTGCTGGGACATGCCTGGCAGTGTGGGGTTTGGCTTAAAAGCCTTTACTAGTGCTGTATTAGTGAGCGCAGATGTGGAGAACCAGAAACACTGACCAATCAAAGCAGGGGGGGTACCCTGGTAGATCACCTGGTCCTTACCACAGTGGCAGGGGTTGAAGTCAAACGTGCGGCCCTTTGCTACATGTAGTTCCCAATCTCAATCTTTACTTTCAGGTCTTTAGCTATCCTATCAAATAAAGCCCCAAAAAAGTATCTTTGAAAAAAAATTAAAAGCAGATTGGGTGGGGAAGTAGTGAGACAGAGCTCCAACAAAGGTGCAGCAGCCATGGGCAATATGAGAAAAGTGTTTTTTGAAAATGCAAGCATGTAAACATGTTCTAGTAGAAACGAGAGCATACTAGGTCACCTTTAATAGAAGTAGTGGTCCCTAGTTTCATTATTTTTTGTGATAATGAGAACACATTAGACCCTTTTAGGGTAAAGCAAAGTGAGTATCTTTGCTGTGAAAGATGCATTCAGATCATCGCAGTCTCAAAATGCTTTATTACAAGTACAAGTCCTGCAGTGCAGGTAACAGTAGGCTATATAAAGTAACTATCAAAATGTACTTTGAGTATCAAAAGCAAAAGTACATTAAGCAGAAAAACGTGTCATTTGAGTATTGTGTTTTATAATGTTCTACTGCTAAGCAGCCTTTCAGTGTTGTAGTTAGTTGAGGTAGAACTAATTTGAATAAATTTATACTGTTGGATAGTTTACATTTATAGTTTACAAGTACCACCAAGCTGTATATCTTGTACTTTAGTAAGTATCTCATTACATTTCACCAAACACAACAGTATTTTTTTTTTTTTCTACGCAAAGTAGAAGCAGTAATTAGGCTTCCTACTTATGTCTATGTGTCCACTATCCTCAACCTCATCATTCAAATTACAGTTAATGCATTGATTGGTCATTAAAAGTATAAACATGTTTGACATTATGTCGGTTCAGGCCCCTAACAGACTTCTAAATACAGTCGTTAAAATTCTGGATATGCTGCAGAATTTTGTACAGTGTACATGTATGGGAAACAATTTAGTTTCCAACAAGTTTTTTTTTAACCTGCACCCTACTTTCTCATGTTGTTGTGTGTAAGTGACTCATGGATGAACAACACTCTTTGAATTTTGTCCTTTATTAAGCGTGAACGCTGTATCCGGCAGCCACAGACCAGGTTGCTATGTGACGCAAAATGCAAATGTTCATTGTCAATTTGGTCCACTAAAAGTGCTTCATTTTACCACTGACAGGCTCAGATTCTTATTCTAAGTGTCTCACAACATTATGGAAAAGATCCCAACAAAGACAAGACCTTCTAAAAATCTCTTTTTGATCTGTCTGGTTACCCGGAAACAGCTCTAAAGTTGCTAGCACTAAACCCACCACACTCCATGTTAAAAGAGCAATACTTTTTGCGTGTGTAGAGCCAACGTACTGTCTCAGAGAAATCGGTAAACAATGTGTTTATTTCAATGAAAACGAGAGTTGTGATGGTTGGAAATGTGGAAAGACGACCTAAAAAAGCTTATCATAGTTTCATGTTGTTTCCGTCGACTTTGAATGAAGTGTATTTTACGATGCTAAAATTACTCAACATTCACATGGAGTCTGGTGGGTTTAGCGAACGCAATTTTGCGGATGTTTTTATGTTTAAAAAATAATCGTACTCTTTAACAGAAAGGTCGGCCTCTTTAGAAATCCTTTCTATTATGTTGACAGACACTTAGAATATTAACCTGAGCCTGTCAGCGGCAAAATGAGCACTTTTGTGAACGTACATACAATTGTCCTAATAACAAATGATCACATTGTAGCTTGTAGCGATCTTGCTTGATGTCGGTGTCACACAAACATGTGTGACACCTTCCAACAAGACAGAATTAATGTATCTTAACATTCATTTACGATTAATTATAGTTAAATATGGGACAAAAAGATGACGGTTTCCACGTCAAAATAATGAGAGAATGATGAGGTCATTCACTTCCTGTTTCTATGCTTATGGCACTGTCGCAGCATGGTGGTAGTACACTGTCTGCTGGTGATTATGGAGCGAGTAAAAGACTGAATAAAAACGACAGCTGATGGACGGTAGCATTGTTTATGAGATTTGGGGTCAGTGTGTGTGTGTGTGTGTGTGTGTGTGTGTGTTGTGTAGAGATACCTTCTTTGTTTTTCAGCGACATGAGACATGAAACAGAGGTGGGCAAAAAAAGGTGTGTGTGTCTCTGTCGTCGTGCTTCACATTTTCTGTCACTCGTCCATATAATGAAGTTTTTTTCCTTCCTTCACTTTATTGTAGTCAAAGTGACTTTTTTTTTACGTCTTTCTTCTTCCCGTTTCAAAGACGCGTCTGTCGGAAGAAGAGAATACATAATGTATATAACAGATGAGCGGGGTCGGTGGGTGGGGGGGGGGACAAGACAATATGAATAATTAATGAGCTGCGATGCATATGTATAAACATTTCCATATCAAATAAATATCATATCTAGTTTTATGACAGTTTCTTTTTTTTCTGCTTTGAATACACAATTACTCAAAAGACCGTCTCATCATTTGCAGCAGGACAGTCTCTTTTGCATGTCGTGATCAAATGACAGTGGGTTTAGAGCGGGGGGGACAGCACTTTTAATAAAAAAATAACTTGAGGACAGTTTCGCAAAAGTTTAAAGCAGATCCGATGTTTCAGATCCTGGTTCAAAACAAGGTGAGATGCAGAATTACCTTGAGTCAAGCATTGTCTTCAGACTAGATACAACTGGATTTCTATCATCCCTATGATAGGCGGAATATATATTTTTTTAATTTTTTGAAGTATGAGTCTGGAAATCAATGCAAAAAAAGGACTAAAGCATATGTAAATGTTGCAATTTCCCTGTGGGTAATCTGTCACATACTGTGCATAATGTGGGTTTGGTTGTTTGTTGAGAGGGTCCACAGTACAATACTGTTTATTTACATTTTGAGTTTTGCATTACGGGACCTTTATCTGTGCTCCGACAATTAAGCAAACTAAGCTATAATTGTAAAGGTTTTACCAAATTAGTGAGCGTCAAGAGCACCAAAATAAAGTGTCTAAAACATGAAAAAATAGTGTCAAAGTGTAATAAAAGCATCAAGGCTTTAAGACGTCATTTTAGATATTTACTAAATCAGCAATTTTGTTGGAGAGAATTTTATATGACAGTAAATACATAGTCTGTATTGTAACTGTAGCTACACACTAAATTTCTGTTTTACTTACGTGTCAAAGTCCAGGCAATGAGCTGCCAGAACTTATTCTGTTTTTTATCATTTTTTTCTAACACTTTGTCTACATTAAACTTGTAACGTTCGCAGACCACATGTTTGCAACGCACATGGGAGCACGCCTATGTTCCCATAAATTTGTATCAGATTGAATTCTTCTTTCTCCCAATTTGGGGTTAGGTTTAGGGGTTAACTTTACCCCTTAACCCTAACTCTAATTTTAATAATGATCTTAGAAATGGGGCAACATAGAGCCTAGTTTTCATTGAAAAAAAACTTTAAAATGTGGGAACACAGGGCTTTGTGACCATTGAGCTGTGGGAACATATAGTGCTGACCCCACACACACACACGATGTAGGATTGTATGAGTCACATGCGAGACATGGATCTTTTGCTTTGGGATTGTTGATGTTTCTACAGTTTTCTTCGTCAATTTGCTGGCAGCTGTTATCAAAGGACGCAGGTGAGGGAAGCAAGAAATAAAAACAGAAACCTAAGAAAACCAAACTGCCAATACGCTCATTGACCGTCATTAAGTTGTTTCCTTGTACATCGTAGTTTCATTTAAAAGAAATTTAGACACTTTATGATCCATTTCTGTTTAAAAAGGTCAAAAACACCTCGCGTAAAAAATATAAATAGAAAGCTGTCCTATTTATACACTTGTAGAGCAGATCTCCATTGAGCATATGCACCACTACGCGCTGCTCTTGTGTCCGGTATAGCCAGTTTCATTGATTATAATGGGAGCGTAGGGGGTGGATGTAACTTTGCGACGCACTCTCATTAGGGGTTCCTAAGGTATCGTACATAAGAAATGCACTGACTCTGCAGACCTTTGTAACTGTGCACAACCACTGATATGTGCAAAAATTCTCCCTCTACCACCAGAGAATGGTAGCCTTTGGATTCTATAAAGAATACATGCAATGGGAATTACATAAAGTATTTCACTGAATATACTG
The DNA here is from genome assembly GCF_008692095.1 of Etheostoma spectabile. Taxonomy (NCBI): domain Eukaryota; kingdom Metazoa; phylum Chordata; class Actinopteri; order Perciformes; family Percidae; genus Etheostoma; species Etheostoma spectabile. Next base: position 26,836,347 of record NC_045742.1, read on the forward strand.
TATGTCTGTATAAACTGTACAGCAACAGGTTGGACTCTTTGTCCGGCCACTCAAAGTGAATGGCGATGATTGATAACGTGATCAATGACAGTTGTCCGGATTTCATCAGAAACCTGAGCCCTCCCTACCATACCGCCACCTCGCACTCCTCTTCTTCGGACCCCTCCACCTCTTCCTCTCACTGTCATCTGCCTTAGACCTCTTCCATCCATGTTGGCAAAGAACAACACCGACGCTGGAGACTGATTGCTAATTTACGATTTGTGTGAAGGAGTGTCAAACGGGTGCTTCAGTGATTTTATACTGATGGAGGAACTTTCTAATAGTTAGGAACAGATGGTTTCTGTTTGGTTGACATCTGTGTTAGCTGTTCTGCAAAAGGGTGGGGCAAATGTGTCAATCCAATGAGAAAGGGTTAACACATGTGCAAGAGGTGTGTTGTGCTTTGCTGAGACAGTGATGATCAGAATCAGAATCAGCTTTATTTGCCAAGTATGAGGACACATATATGAGGATTTTTGCTTTGGATCATCATTGCTCACAATGCACTTATACATACAAAACAACCAAACAATATATACACACTAATATATACACACTATAAACAGAAACAACATAGGCAGGTTGAGGCAATAGTGCAATGAAGAGTGCAAAGTGAGCAGGAGTTAATTATGATGATGCATAGAGCAAAGGGTGCTGGAATAAATAGTATTATGTTTTTATATTAAAATATGAAGAGTGTGAACAGCTCTGAAATAGAGAATGAGAATGATGAATAAATAATAACTAATGAGTGGAACCAGTAAACAGGTGCCGGTTAGAGACAGTGTTGCTGGAGTTGAACCTGGCACTGGGAGTCAGAAGTCAGCTGTTCTTCAGAGGGGTGGCTTGTGGGTAGAAACTGTTCCTGAGTCCATTGGTTTTGGCGTACAGTGCTCTGTAGCGCCTACCAGA
>NC_045742.1:26837310-26846566 GCF_008692095.1 Etheostoma spectabile
AAGCTGGAACAGGTTGTGTCTGGGGTGAGATGGGTCTGCAGTCATGTTTCCTGCCTGTTTTCTGACTCTGAAAGTGTCATGAACGGAGGGCAGGTTGGCACCGGTGATCTGATCTGCAGTCCTAACTGTCCGCTGTAGTCTGCTCCTGTCCTTTTTGGTGGCAGATCCAAACCAGACAGTGATGGACGTGCAGAGGACAGACTGGATGATGGCTGTGTAGAAGTGGATCAGCAGCTCCTTAGGCAGGTTGAGCTTCCTGACCTGGCTGGTAAAAACTATAGCAACCTTGCTTTGGTACTACCAATATGTTTTGTTTTGTCATTGTCAAAAAAATCGTGGCAGAGAATCCTGATATCAATTCTAAGCCAACAAAAATCGTGAGGCCAGTCTTCCTGCACCTCTAAGGACAAAAACTGTGTGTCTAAATTGTTAAGGTCGAGCAGAAAGATCTCCAATCTCTGTGATTCAGAAAGCTGAGGAAATATTAACTCAACTCATGCCGTTTTTTGCGGGGTTTTTTTCTTATGCTGTCAGGTCCGCACTATTGTGTTCAGGCAAGGAAAACCAATCGGAATTGTCAATTCTTTCATTCCTTCAGCCATCGGGCTAACACAAACCAATGATGTGGATGCCGATTGTTGACATTACTCTTGTAGCTCTTCATGACATGGATGGGATAGAACGAATTGGCCCCTGGGAATGATGTCTGTCTGTCTGTCTGTCTGTCTGTCATTGGGATATGTGACTAAAACAACAAGGAACAACAAGGGTCAGTGTCCCAAAAACATCATGACAGGTACCAGTGCGGTGTATTTATCTGCACACCCATCCTCAATTTAAAGTACGTGGGAAAAGGCAAACTCATCTGCACCGACCTTGCGAGAAGAAGTCCTGAGTGCGAGTTGACCCGAGGCCTGTGGGAGTGAGCAGAAAGTGGAAATGTAATCGGGGGGAGAGCACGAGTTATTTGCAGTCCAGGATCTCTCGATCATACTCTCCTGAATGCTGGAAATGGAACTTCCAGGCCTTTTTAACATTTGTCTCCCATTACAGCTAAACAGGTGGGCTCTGGGGGGGGCTTTACTGTACTTACGTTGCCCCCGCACTCTCATTTTCACTTAAACACACAATCTCACACACGCACATTTTTGCCTCTAACTTCACCTCTCTCATCTACACTTCTCTTTTTTGACACCCTCTCACATTCGTCCCTCTTTATCTCGCAGGATCTTGCTCTCTCTTTCTCTCTGTTTACTTTTTGTCTCCTCTCCTCCCTCTTTGTGTCACACACACTCTCTCTGTCTTGCCACACTCTCTTTCATTGGCACACACACGCAGATCCCCTCCTCTCCGCTTGTTTCTTTCACTTTTCTCTTTTACAGACTCAGATTTATTTTCCTCTCCTTCCTCGTCGCTTTTGCCTCTGTCTCAAACACACACACACACTCCAACTTTCTTTGGTCTCTTGCTTTTACCTATTGCCCTCTGTCTTTGTTTTAGCTTAGCCTCGATTGACCGTTATGCCTTTGCGATCTTTGAAGGAACTTAAAAACCCTTTGAACAACCTCATGTACTCATCCTCTTTCAAAGTTTTTCTTCATCTTTGTTTACCTCTGTAACCTCTGTACCTATCCTTCTTGGCTTTCCATGGAGACACACACATAAAAAACACACACACACACACACACACACACCACACACACACATGCACACTTTGGCCCAATGCCCATACACACATTTGGACCTGGCTGCAAACTTCTCAGTGTCTGGAGCCTTATTGTTGTGTGTGTGTGTGTGTGTGTTTGTCTGTGTGTGTGTGTGTGTGTTTGTCTGTGTGTGTGGTGTGTGTGTGTGTGTGTGTGTGTGTGTGTGTGGTGTGTGTGTGTGTTCTGAGGCCAGTTAAAAAGCAGGATTTGGCAGGGCTGAAACTTCATGCTCAACCCCCTAGACCTGCAAAGTTATCATGTTCCCCCATCACAGCCAGACACACACACATACACCACCACCAACACAAACAACACAGTGTACCCCACCCCCCCCCCCCCCCCCCCCCCCCTTTCCTTCCTCTTACCACATACACTTAGGGGCCTTGTCCTAGAAGGCTGTGTGTGTATGTGTGTGTGTGTGTGTGTATGTTTGTGTAAGTGAATCAGAGGGTGCTAGTTACAAAGGATGCTACAACCCTGCCTTCTGCTGGCCAATGAGCAGAACTAGAGGTCAAACACACACGCACACACACACACACACACACACACACACACACACACACACGCACAAGGCATCAGCCATTGAAATGCTGTTATTACCAAGTTATTCATATGAAAGCAAAAATGGGTTAAAAACAACGACTTGACCATGTGTACACGCCTCATTAACACACAATCATTTCATGAGTTGCTTTGCCATTATCAGCGTTTAAAGCCCAGTTCTACAGCGTGTATGCCCCACTTACCAGCAGAAGGAGTAGTAGTTCATCATCATCCTCATCATTTATTTGAGCAGTGCTTGGGATTGGACTCATAGGTCATAAAAAAGTCTGTCTGCGAATGTTCAAAACAACTATGGCGGAACGTGACAGACTAATGCTTCATCCAATCACCATTGTTTTTAAAAGTATTTATTTGTACCATAGGGGCCGGCTACATTTCACGTGTAACGCATGCGGAGCGGACGTTACAATACTATGCTCAATGGAGATCTGCTCTACAAGCGAAACATTAGGACTGTTTTCTTTTTATATTTTTTCATGTCACTATTACTTTTAAGTTAAACTACAGATGTACAGGAAACAACTTAATGACGGTCAATGAGCGTATTGGCAGTTTGGTTTTGAGAGTTTGTGTTTGTATTTCTCGTTTCCCTCACCTGCGTCCTCTGATAACAGCTAAATTGACGTTTTCTCGCTTGTGACTTACACAATCCTACACTGTGTGTAGCATCTCGCCTTGGTAGCAACGGCCCTGTGGCTCAGCATTAAAGGTCCCATGGCATGAACGTTTCACTTTATGAGGTTTTTTAACATTAATATGCATCCCCCCCAGCCTGCCTATGGTCCCCCAGTGGCTAGAAATGGGGATAGGTGTAAACCGAGCCCTGGGTATCCTGCTCTGCCTTTGAGAAAATGAAAGCTCAAATGGGCCGATCTGGAATCTTGCCCCCTATGAGGTAATTCGGGGAAGGATACAAAAGCTACAGACTCAGAAATGGCACCTACTAAGTAAAGGTCATTGTGGGACTGGCTCTACTGGCTGGAATTCTGCACCAAGGCGGAATTTCGAGAAAGAGACTTCAGATACAGTATTAGGGACCACTAAGGTCTATGTAAAAGAGACTTCAGATACAGTATTAGGGACCACTAAGATCTATATAAAAGAGACTTCAGATACAGCATTAGGGGACCACTGAGGTCTATATAAAAGAGACTTCAGATACAGTATTAGGGGACCACTGAGGTCTATATAAAGAGACTTCAGATACAGTATTAGGGGACCACTAAGGTCTATATAAAAGAGACTTCAGATACAGTATAAGGGGACCACTAAGGTCTATATAAAAGAGACTTCAGATACAGTATTAGGGGACCACTAAGGTCTATATAAAAGAGACTTCCGATACAGTATTAGGGGACCACTAAGGTCTATATAAAAGAGACTTCAGATACAGTATTAGGGGACCACTAAGGTCTATATAAAAGAGACTTCAGATACAGTATTAGGGGACCACTAAGGTCTATATAAAACCATCTAAAGAGCACCATGTCATGGGAACTTTAAAGTACGTTTTCTCAGAATTGTTGGTGTGTTTTGAGTTATTTAATTCAGTGTTTTACCTACCGCTAATGTCCAAATTGAGTTTAAAATGCATATCACGGCGGAATAACGTTTAAAAAAATGACTTTAAAAGGGTGCCAGGCACCCTTAAAGCTCTTATCCTACAAGGGCCCCATGCACATATTTCTAACTACATTGAATAAAAAGTTGTACTAGCCATTTGCACCATTCCTCTTGTCATGGGACTGTGCATGACACAGGAATGATGCAATCTTCCCATCATTGTAAAATCAGAGGAAAATGCTAATTACCCTGGCAAGCTTTTGACAACCTGATTAAACCATCAATCTCGTTTGGTCTCCTTCTCTCTGAGGAGTTAAACAAGACAATAACTATATCTATATCTATATATCTATATATATATATATATATATATATATATATATATATAGATATATACTGTATTTCTATGCGCAACCTATTGCACGTGGATACATGTAGCGCTGTGTTTGTTGATCTATTATTTCTAATCATATCTGTCAAGGGAATAAGTGGGGGGAAAAAATTAAAAATTAAAAGATGGCGCAAGAGAGTGGCGTGAGTGGGGGAGGTAAATAAAGACAGAGATGAGGTGATAATAACTATGATAGGAGGATGGAGAGCAGAGATAAATATAGCATGTGAGGAAAAGTGAAAGAGAGATCACTGATGAGACCTGGCTCCGGAGATGTCATTGGTAATTACCACCCCCTCACCCACCTGCAACACGCACACACACACACACACACACACACACACACACACACACACAGATAGTATAATACATACCTGTAAAAAAGGTTTTTCATTTTATGTTATTTCATTTTATGTCAACAACAACAAAAATTCTGTCCAAGGTATTTGTAACATTACATTGTTCTGACTTTTTTAATTGTGAGTTGCCAGTTACTATTAGTTGTCGTAAAAAAAAAAGGGAATTATTTGGAGGGACATATTATTTTTATGCATTTATGCATTATGGATACTTTGGAAGCAAAATACAGAAAGAGTTGTTAAAACTCAAAATAATTTGTGAATTAAGTTGATGAAACTAAGCACTTTTGTATAGTGTACACTGTTGACAGTTGTAAGAGCACACTCACGTGGACAAAAAGCACATATAGATCAACGATGGAATTGTGGAAACATGCAAGATTAAATAACTCAAATTATCTTAAACAACTTCTAGTAATGGAGCAAAGCATACGTACATGTAGTGATGTTACAGTGTAGGCTAAATTCAGTGTAAATCCATCCATCCCCATATATATATATATATATATATATATATATATATATATATAACACATGTTCTACCAAAACAAGTTCCTTCCGGAGGCTATTTTGCTGAAGCGCCATTAATGTGTCCGACGACTGTGATTGGTTTAAGGCCGCCCAGTTTGGGGCCCTGGGCCAAGTTTGGCCCGTGCTCTCTTTGTTTTGGCCGCCACTGATTTGACATTCTCATGATTATTCCCCTCTTATTTTAATAGTAATGACTACAAAACACATATTTTGGGCATTTAAAAAGTATGTATTCTGAGTTTAATGGAATTGTAACTCGCAGTGCTGGTAAACTTGTCATTTAAATTACAGATGTACGTTTTGTCTAAGAAGAATGGCAAGAATTACAGTATTCTTTTTATTTATTTTTGGCCTGTGGCCTTCCATTCAGATAAATTTTGCCCCTTTATGTGAAAGAATTTGGGCACCACTGGTTTGAAGAAACGCCAATAAACCAGAGCAGGTTTTTCTACCAATGCTGTGTGGGCTAGCCAGAACCTCCTCCTCATGGTCTGGCATGGTCTGACTAGCTTGAATGTAAAGGACGTTCATTGATATAAAAAAGCTACGCACTATAGCTTTAATATATAAAGCCGGAGCACCCAAACTCAAAACTGGACCGTCAACCCAATAGAGCACCATTGGCCAGTCCAATACATGCAAGTTCACATTCCTTCTAGTAGAAATGCATAATTCGTATTTCTACTATTTATCACAAGATCATTGAAACAAAAGATGAACTAATAATATAACTTTTCAGAGTTGTAAATTCCTGTCTGTGAGTATTATTTATATAAAACTGGTTTGCATTTTTTCGGCATCTGATAAGTCTATTCATGTTACTCCAAGGACTTCCTGGATTTCAAAAGTACCTTGGACCTTGGCCTTTCCTCAGCTCTTAAGCCAATGGAAGAGCCCTTACAATAGCCATCATTTGATTATGAGGGAAATAAAAAAGGATGCAAAAAAATAATAATTCCCTACTTTGTTTCCTTAAGCTTTCTTTTCCTTTACCAACACATTCCCCACCTTACACAATTCAGAGCCTGTTAGCCACATTAGCTAGCCCTGCTTGGGCTTTTAAACAGCGCAAAGAAACCCAGCCGAGCCTTTTTCAAGCTTTGAATGGAATAGCTTTGCAATTTGTCCTGGCAGAAAACAGCATTTTGATCTTAATGAATGACAAATGGCTACCATTAGAAGTGAGAGGGATTATTAGGAGGGGGTGGTTTAAGGCACGTGTGTGTGTGTGTGTGTGTGTGTGTGTGTGTGTGTGTGTGTGTGTGTGTGCGTGCGTGCGTGCGTGTGTGTGTCTGTGTTTAGCATGAGAAGGGTCTGCTCTGATCTTTCATTCTAAAGGCTTGCTGCAGGACCTCTTCATGGGACCCTCAAAGAGATGGGCCAAGCTTAGAAGTCATTTTAATACACACACACACACACACACATACACACACCCAAGGACTTCTGGGGCTACATTTAAAATGTATGTGTGTGAATGCACCACTCATTTACAGGACATCAACTTAACTGAAAGGCAAACACATGGCAGCTCTCCCATCCTTGGTTGTGTGCGTGTTTGTGTGTGTGAGTGTGTGTACTAATGACCAGTATGTGCTAATTACTGTCTCTATAGGTAGAATGCATTCTCTGTTCTCTCTTGCTGTTCTTCTCCACCAATCACAGCACAGTATTGACGTCTTTCTTAATTGCATTAAACGAGGCTTGGTGATTGGATGCAACTGAAGAGGCAGACAAAACACAAATTCACTGACAGCTGGCCAGCCTGCTAATGGACCCTGTGTGTGTGTGTGTGTGTGTGTGTGTGTGTGTGTGTGTGTGTGTGTGTGTGATTTTACCATTGGCCTGTGGACCATTGGACTAAGGGTCTTTATCTTTCTTCCCCTGAAAGCAGAAAGCACAGTTAAACAAACAAAGGCACATACACATACTGTAGTACAGTACACTGTGTTCACTACATTGTAATGTCTAAAATACTATGACTGACAAGTTGTTTTGGTTGTGTAATTGGATACTGTTCACAAAGACGCATGTGGGCACAAAACTAAACATGACAGGTAGACTAGCGTCCAATTTTTCATTAACGCAAGCAGTACATCATCAACACGATGATCAGCACACACAAAGCTTACAGCCCGGCTATGGAATGGAACATGGAACAATGTTGACAAAGTAATCATAGTAACTAAGTATTGTTATGGTAGGGCTGCACTGGTTGTTAGTGTTGTCGAAATGAACATGATAATAGCAGTACACCAGGGTTTACCGGGACAAGAAATTGAATCACAATCCCCCTACACAAATATCTGTTTACTGGGACCGTAGTGCACCATACAGTTACTCCACATACAAGCAAAGGGTGTAAATTTGGTTTGAGAAATGGGAGGGGGGGACGGGGGGGCACAGAACAGAGGATCTGGGGGTCCTCCACAAGATTTCTCATGTCATATTTGAATCCCATGTCCTGCGTTTTTACATACATTTATAGGGACTATGATGGTACAAAACACTGGAAATAATTTGAGCGTGGTGCTAATGGGGGTGAGGGTTCGGTGCCCGGCTCATGAGTCCATACTTCGTACTTCGGTCCGTACCAGTGACCCTCTGGTTCCCAACCCACCTCTCTACGGGCTGCCACCACTTGGTGTGTTGTATAAATCTGTTCTCTAACTATTGTTATTGTCCACATTCAGAACTTGTCAAAGACGCTTTGCATAATGCAGTAATTGCCTGTCAATGTAGTGGCTTAGTAGTCAATAGTGGCTCACTGTAACTGCAGCCAATTGGATTTTTGTGTTTAACCTGCTTCCCATATTTCCCATAAATGCTCTATTCAGTCAAGCAAAAACATCTTTTTTTTTTTTTTTACACATTATCCTGTTTGGGTGAAAAATGTCCTTAAATGGTATTCTGACTAAAAAAACTGAGATAAAAATAAAACAAACAAGCCGAAGAGTCAAAAATTATATATTCACAGCGCAGCGTTGGCATTGTCTATCATCCAACCCCAGGACATTTCCTGCCATATCAAAAGGCTTGCTGCGAGCGCAGATTTAGACCTATATGTCTCATCGCTTCCTTCTTCTTTTTCCAGGATGAAATAAGCATTGATGAAAGGCGGCCATTTTGTCATCTCCATTGGAATGCGTTCTCCTTTTCAGGCTCTTTCGAAAACTCGGCCATGGCCAGAAGCAGCGTTCGTTTGTTGTCTCCTTGTCTTTCCTTCCTCTCCTTGTCATCTTCACACAAACGGACTGAGAGTTATTTCTGTTTGATGTGCGGAGAATGAATAAAGCAATCTGTAACATTTATAAGAGTCTACTAACGTGCACATGCCAATGGTGAAGAAAATATGGCTGTCTATATCAATTACACTCCTAGCCGTGCATATGTGAATATATACTGTACATATGAACAACACACACATGCACACACACATGCATGCACACACACACACACACACACACACACACACACACAGTCTTCTATAAAGTACATGGCAGCAATATTTGAGAGTAAATCTAAATCAGTCACCTTTTAGAACATTTAAAAAAGTATTTGATATTTTCTGTACATAAGTATCCAATGTAAGTTTCTGATATAAAATGTACCTAATTATTTAATTAAAAGTAAAACAAAGAAAAAAAACTTGAATCCTGAACTTTGTTGTGCCTTCCTTTTAGTAAAGCATAATATTCAGTGTTCCCGCACCTTGTTAAATATCAAATTCAAAGTCTAAAATAGAATGTTCCTATTTATTTTGCTCCAATTACATGAGGGACTGGAAAGGCGCGTGCATTAAATTCCAGTTTCTAATCCTACACACTCCCAAGAGGTATAAAATGATGTTAATAAATCCTATGTTCTTAGTAATATTATTATTGTTATTATTGTTATTATTGTTATTTTGAAAACTGTATTTGAGTATGTCATGAAAAACTGAAAAATCAAAAATTTCTCAATATTGAAATTCATTTGCATGATAGGATGTACAGCACTCATAAAATGTGTTCAAAAGTGAAATTGCTCTAGTTATAATGTCAATACTTGAAACATAAAATATGTTTGCTGCCTCTCTAGACAGAGAACATATGTTCTTATTTCTGGAGTCAGATAGATAGATAGATAGATAGATAGATAGATAG
>NC_045742.1:26846576-26848835 GCF_008692095.1 Etheostoma spectabile
AGATAGATAGATAGATAGATAGATAGATAGAATAAATAAATGTAGCCTACTGGCACACGTGGGTGCTCAGTATGCATAGGGCCCATTTTGAAAGCCAAACACCAATAGGATGCCGGCTAGGCCCCAGGAATCCCAAAGGGCCCTGTGCTGTATGCCAGTATTTCCCAGCTCCGTAGCAAGCTTGTCTTCAGAAGGTAGCACCCTGAAATATGAAAGTGCAAGTGGTCTGCATTTATATTCTCCTTCAGCAGACAAGATACAATTTTGCTTCTCATTCACATACACACACAACTCGTTCAAAATTTGGCCCACCCATGAGAGAGAGACATCATGGCTTTAGAACAAACAAAGTGGCAGTTGGTCGAGGCCACACCCTCAGCCTCTACCTTGCCCCCCCCCCCCCCCCCCCCGCTCTCCTCCTCAAAAGCTACAGACTTAGAATTGACACATACTAAGGAAACTCATTGTGGGACTGGCTCTAGTGGCTGTAGTTCTGCCCCAAGCCTGAATTTTGGTAAATAGGTAGGATCCAGTATTAGGGGACCACTAAGATCTATATAAAAGAGACTTCAATACATTATAGGGGACCACTAAAGTCTATATAAAAGATACTTCATTACAGTAATAGGGGACCACTAAGTGCTATATAAAGAGCTTCGTACAGTATTAGGGACCACTAAGGTCTATATAAAAGAGACTTCAGGTACAGTATTAGGGGACCACTAAGGTCTATATAAAAGAGACTTCAGATACAGTATAAGGGGACCACTAAGGTCTATAGAAAAGAGACTTCAGATACAGTATAAGGGGACCACTAAGGTCTATATTAAAGCATCCAAAGAGCACCATGTCATGGGACCTTTAATGGATGACCTGGTCTACCTCCTGAACCCCCACCCCCCGAAGTGGCATAAAGCCTACTTTTGCACTCTACAAAAGTTCTTCTGGATGAGAGTTTCTATGGTTGGAAGTTTGTTTATTTATAATGCAGAGATATTTAGAGTCACAAACCAAAAAAGCAATTACTGTGCCTCTCTTCTTATGTGCACTGACAGAGGAAGCTGACTGGATTGAAAAATCTTTGAACTGAGCACCACAACAAAACTCCATGTGTTAATTGAAAACCCCCAAAATGGCACGAAAACGCCTCAAAATGCAACTGCACTTTGTCGCCATCTGCTGTTCAAACAATGCATTGACATATCCGCATGTACATTCTTAGATACAGTTAGGCGCAATGGGACATGCATTTTTTAGATCGTTATTTGACAGGATAGCTGAGAAGTCTTGAAAGGTGAGAGAGAGGGGGAATGACATGTAGCAAAGGGACGCGGGTCGGAATGGAACCTGCGGCCGCTGCGTCAAGGACTTCGCCTCTGTACATGGAGCCCGCGCACAACCCGGTGAGCTACCCAGGCGCCCCTAGCGCCTTCTTTTTAGGATTTTTATTTATTGTTTAGCATGCACATTTGAATTCCATGACACAATGACATATGAAACTTTACCTAAAAAAGACCTAGCATGAGCATTGGCTAACTGCCAGAAATATCAAATGTTAGCAATGCTCTTGCTTCTTACTGTAGAAGGTCCAGAAGGAAGCTGGTGGTTGAGTTTGTTTGCATTTCATGATTTCTGGTAGCAGAATACTGAATTTCATAGAAAGTTACCAATTTAACAAATGAGTTTCCTTACTGGCTATCACTGCCCCCCCAAACTGTCCTCTGCCAATCCTCACTTCACACAGACCGGAGGGGGGTGGAAGGGGAGGTCTGTGGTATTGGGGTTGGTGGGGTGGTCGGGGGGAAATCAGAGGCTACGGCTGGGAGATCCGAGGGGAAATTAGCCAGCACTTAGCTGCACACATGCACACCAGGCCCAGCTGGGAGGCACAGCCTCAGATCCAAGCATGAGGACATGAAAGAGACACCAGCACTGCTGCTGCTGAAGGGAGGCCATTCTCCCTCTCCCTCTCTCTCCCCCTCTCCCTCCTAATCTTCCTTGCATTGGCGCTCAGTCCTCATCTTTCATTCTCTCTTCCTCCCCTCGCCTTCCCTCTATCTTCCCCTCACTCCTCTCTAAGGAGGTTTTTCAAGAATGCATGTGTGTGTCCGCAAAAAGCGCTCAACCTATTTCTGTGTGTTTGGCAAAAGTGTATATGTGTGTGTGTGTGTGTGTGTGTGCTGTTTTTTTTATTTTGTCAAAAAGAAATGTCCAAGAAACATCAAAAACGTGGGGGGAATGGGAGATGTTTGGAGGGGG